>NC_133534.1:120766034-121071143 GCF_048544455.1 Silene latifolia
GGAGTGATCTTTCCAGTTTTGATATCACCAAGGTATTTGGAACAATTCCTCTTCCAATGTCCCATGCCATTACAATAATGGCATTTGTCAAGAGGACCCTTCTTGACTTTGGAGGTGCTAGCTTCACAAGACTTAGCTTTGGTGAATGTGGGAGCTTGCTTTTTACCCTTTCTTCCATTCTTCTTGAACTTCCCCTTACTCTTTGCGCTTATATTAAGCACATCCTTGGGAGGGTTCACATTTAACCCCATGTCCCTCTCGGCTTGCACAAGTAACTTGTGCAACTCCTCAAGAGACACATCCTTGTCTTGCATGTTGAAATTCACCCGGAATTGCACATATGCCTTAACTTTAGACAAGGAGTGTAGAATCCTATCTATGATGAGTTCTTTGGGGATTTCAACTTTTTGAATTTTCAAGGTCTCGACAAGCTCCATGAGTTTGAGCACATGAGGGCTAACCTTTTGGCCCTCTTTGAAGTCGAGATCAAAGAATGCGCGCGCCGCCTCATATTGGACGATCCGCGGAGTTTGTGAAAACATGGTCACAAGTTTGGAGTAAATCTCATTAGCATTGCCCATTTTGAAGGCTCTCCTTTGGAGTTCCGCCTCCATCGCAAATATTAAGACATTTTTCATTGCGGCGGACTCCTTTTGGTAAGCCTCATAGGCTTCCCTAGTGGCCGCGGTGGACCTAGTGGTGGGCTCGGGTGGAGAGGCCTCGGTAAGGTAACGAAGCTTGTCGTCACCTTCGGCGGCTAATTTGAGTTGGGCATCCCACTCGGAGAAATTTGACCCATTCTTTTCAAGTTTACATCGATCCATGAAGGATCGGAGCCATGATGAAGTAGCGAGTGGTGTAGCATTAGGAGTTGGTGTTGCCATTTGTTATGAATAAGAAGTGGTCTACAAAACAAAACATAAGGAGTAAAACAATTGTCGTTTTAATTATACTCGTAAAAATGTATGATTTAAACAAGTTATATGCATTTTTCTAGTGACCTCTACCCAACTAGAATAAATGATTCCAAGACCCAAATTCATATCGACTTAGGCACGGTAGGGCCGATTCATCCTTTATCAATATAACTCGGTGGATTAACGTTTAATCGATTCTACTTTTAGAACTCTTGGTCGATAATATTACATTAACATTTATCTTTAGCCCAAAACACATTCGACAAGGGCACGGTAGGGCCGATACATCCCTTATCAAAAACTTTTGTTGAGTTCAATCCAAATTTCGAATAAATGTGTCCATGATCCAAATCCATATCAACTTGGGCACGGTAGGGCCGATACATCCCTTATCAACATGAATTCGGTGGTTTTAACATTCATCACCCACTTCCCCTACGTAACAAGGTTTGTACCCCGGTAGGGCCGAGTGCACTCCCTCGCGAAATAGGTTTTCATGGTTTCTACTATTTGGTAAGGCTATGTCTCAATTGTTTGTTTTAGCGAGAGGTCATGTCAATTTATTATCTATCACGTTTTAAGTGAACTAAAGCGGTGAACTACGATAATTCTAATTGACACGGTCGATAAACTCGATAAAATAAGACAATGCATGTTTAGTTATGGCGATTTAGCGATGCATGTGACATAAAATAAAATGCAAGCATAAAGATAAATAAATCCTAGTATGGCCTTTCCTAAAATAGAAAAACTATTAATCTATTACATATTTGGAAACCAACTCCATTGGTCCCTTGAACTTCGGTTGTGGCACGCATCTCGAGGTAACACCGTCTTTATGTATCGTCATTCTTGAAGAAATCCGTCTTTTGGAACTCCGGAATGAATAAAATTACATAATAAATTACATAATTTCCTATTATACATTTGTAACTAAAATAAAATAAATCTATTAAATATTACAAAACGGTGATACGAGATCACAATAAAAATTACAACCGAATCGATATTCCCATACATTTCGGGAAATACCAATTAAAATCTAAGGCCATACTAAGTAAAATTACATAATTCAAAATTACATAAATTAAAATTATGACAATCATAAGAAAATGCAGCATTATAATATGTATAAACATGCTCAATTTTTATGCTAAATCGCCTTTTAATTAGCCAATATCATATATTACTCGGTTTTTACGGATTTGCGTGATTTCAACATTTTACAATCACAAAAATACATAAACTCATATTTATGCATAAGTTAATTACCCTAACCTCTTAGGACTCAAAATATAGTCTTCACTAATAATTTGACCATAATTAACCTTTATTTATAAAATTGTTCATAAATGGACCAAAAATTACAAAAATAAGCCATTAAACTTCAAATAAATCCAAAAATTTCAAATAAATTCAAAATTTGAAATTTAAATTCATGAACATTCTGGAAAAATTCCATGACACTCATAATGTTCAAAATCTTAGGTTAAAAATTTCGAAATTTTTCCGGAAAAACAATGTTGCGGTTTATCGATATTTAATAAAATAATCATAAAAACATGGAAAAAATTATTTTCATTAACTTTTCAATTTTAGATCTGAAAAATATAATAAAATGCAACATTAGACGTTTTTCCTTAGTCATAGGTTATGTTTTATTAATTTTCAACTAATAATGTCACTATTTATGCCATTTTTCTTCAAAAATTCATAAATCATGCTAAAAGACTTCTTTATAGCCAATTATTTTACACACACCTTGTAAAATTGCATGTGACAACATATAAATTTTCTATGACCAGATTCGAAATTTAACTCATATTAACCTATTTTTCTCTTAAATCCGAATTTAATAATGAAAAATTCATTTTTCGAGCATAACAAGTGCAAAAATTATGAAAATTTACAGGTTATCTCAAAATAATATATGTAACAACATATCCAAAAACCAAGTGAAAATTCGAAGTATAGCTAATTTTCGACCAAAAATGACATTTTTACTCATAAAATCACATTTAAATGTCATTTTTATTAAATATGAACAATAAAAATCCGAAAAATTAACCAAAATATCCTAAAACACTTTAGGACCCGAAATATTAACATGCATGTAATTATTTCGTGATATATCATAATAACACAAATTTTACAAGTTTTATTTTGTTATTCATATAACTCGGAAAAACTTTTAACCAATTTGCATGCAAACAACCGTGGCGCTCTGATACCAATTGAAGGAAATGTAGAATCATATACATTATAACATACTCTTATATGTCTAATAATTTGTCATAAAATTAATAACGGAACTTATGCATGCAAACAATAAAATGAATAGAGGAGAAATTATGTCCTTACATATTTAATTTCGGATATTTGGGCACAAAAGAGATCACCTTTCTCTTTTGTTCTTGAGCTTATTCCAATGGAAGAATGAAGATCTAAGTGTAAGATCTCTCCCTATGCTTTATACCCAAGGCTCCTCTTAATTAAATCAATATTATAAATACTAGTTATAATATTAATTATAGAGAAAATTGAACCAAAAATATTTATAAACACTTAAGTATTTTCGGTTATGAAGAGAGATAAAGAGAGGATTTTATTTCTCTAGAAAACTTGTATTTTGGATGATGGATTAGGATGAATAATAATCTACAATCTTTTGTATATTATGGGTAAAAAATTAGAAAAACAATGATGAATTGTTCTTCTCTAAACCGTGTAAAAGGGAGAAGAAAAGGGGAGCCAATGCATGGATTTATTTGTCTTCACAATGCACCATAGGCTTGCATGGCTAAAAAGCAAAACAATCATTATGTTTAGCTACCAATTAAACAATTAATTAGCTTAAACCTCTCCTAAATTTCGGTCCATTTGGTAATATGGAATCCATATTATTTTTGTCAATTGTCTATATGTTACATGTCATATGTCACATATATTTGTTATGTATTTTTAACATATTAAAAATCAACGTATTAATAAAAATACGTCACATACAAAATCGACTTGGTAATATCATAATTACTTGTGCCAAAATATTTTACCAATTTATAAATCACAACTGATTGTATTTATAACAATTCATTCAATTTAATTGTTACATTAAACAATTATTTCATCCGAGTAATGATACAATTCAATTACTCAGACCGTATCTTATTAAATCACATTTCAATATGATACGTAAATTTTACTTCCAAAATCGTCCGTCAATTTTCAAGTAATTTAATTAACTCGCAACATTATACGATTAATTAAATAATCAATTAAGAGGGTTGCCCTTTAGGTATGACCTAGGGGGTCAACTGATCACCACCGTCACACGACAGTAATGTCAAACTCTAGTAAGCCAATCATTACCGATATATGTTGACCGGTTGTGATAACAAAATTACTTCCCAATTGTATTCATTTTAATGAGACTTAAACATGTGATCATCATGATCAACAGTCGTGATCGCATTATTGTCGGAGGACACATATTCCAACAGGTTTCTCATTGGAGGTGGGGTGTATGTTGGAGGATTTTGAACATTTTGACTCTTGTATGAAATATTGGGGTGAAATTTGGTGTTTTCATTGTAATAGTTGGAATAAGGGGTGCCGCTCTTGTATGCTTGGAAAACATTCACTTGTTCACTTGTTCCCCTACATTCACTTTGGTCTGGTCCCAAAGTTCCACAACTCTCACATACTCTACTTGGAATTGATGATGATGCTACCATAACATTAACATATTGCTTGGGTGATTTGGAGGCCTCTTCTAGTTTAGCCATGGCCTTCTCAAACTTCAAATTAATGGTGTCAATATGAGCGCTAAGTTGAGCACCCAATTGAGTAATGGAGTCCACCGCATGCTTTACTCCTCTAGTAGCTTTCCGAGGTCTACTATATTGTGAGTTATGGACCGCCATTTCTTCAATATTGTTCCATGTTTGATTGTCATCAACTTCGGTAAACATACCATTTGATCCCATATTGAGAATGTTCTGCGAGTCTTCGTATAGACCATTCCAAAATTGTTGTACAAGGAACCACTCACTAAGTCCATGGTGTGGACAAGATCGACAAGTGTCCTTGAATATCTCCCATGCTTTATACAAATATTCCTCATCCCTTTGTTTGAACCCGGTGATTTGGGCTCTCAACATGTTAGTCTTCTCCGGAGGATAGAATTTTTTGTACAAAGCAAGTGCCAATTTCTTCCAAGAATCAATACCATGAGTAGCCTTATCTAGGCTCTTCAACCATTGTTTTGCGGTAACAATCAAAGGAAAAGGAAATAAGACCCATCGAATTTGGTCTTGAGTAAGTCTGGTTTGAGAAATCGCATCACAATTGTCAGAAAAAGTCTTCATATGAGAATGAGGGTCTTCACTAGGCATCCCTCCAAATTGACTTCTCTCAACCAATTGTATAATCCGGATTTGGCAATGAAATTACCGGTTAAATGTTGTGGTGTAGGAGTACCATTTGTTAGGTTCTCCTCGGTTGGTACATAATGTGATGAAAATTTAGGCATTGTGGGTTGATTTTGTGGTGGGTTTTGTATTGGGTTATCCTCTCCTTCTCTTGCAAAAGGGTTGATGAACTCAATGTTATTTGGTTGAATGTCCACAATCTCACCAATACCTCTCAAAGTATTTCTAGCAAGTCTTCTATTGTTGGTCAAAGTTCTTTTAATTTCAAGATCAATGGGTAACAAGTTACCTTGTGATCTCCTAGACATGCAAAATATAAAACAACTTCAAAACAATTAGAACAAACCTTGAGGAGATTGACTTCCCCAAGGTAAAGAAAGACACAACTAAAAACAATTCAAAGAAAATCAAATCAAGTTAACACCGTCCCCGACAACGACGCCATTTTTGGTGTTGTTGTAAAACTCGTCGTCAAAAGTTACTCAACCAAAACAATATTTATAACTTCACAAACTACTCTTATTAAAGAGGCAAGTAAAGGTTGGATCCCAAGGGACGAGTATTGATGTAGGATTTTCAATTTTAAATGGTCGTGTCTTAGGGTGTCACAATTTGGGGTTGAGATAGGAGATTAATTAAAACTAATCAACAACAAAAACAAAGCAAGGTAGATAAAATGAAGGTGTAAACAATTGATTAATAACAATAAGGTATCATGGGTTCATAGGGAAATACATGGGAGTTGATCATACAAACATGTTCTCAAATTATAAGTGATGTTGTGACACCCTCATTTATTGCGGAAAAATAAACACGTAATTCTAGAATAAAACTGCATGGATATGTTTGTAATAGGTTCATTTGGGTAAAAACCTGTAATTTTTAAAACCTGAACCTGTTATAAAGATATCCAAATTGGAAGGTGTCAAACATACAAGGTCTAACTAGAAGTTTCACAACATAACCATCGCTAAAGTCGCGAATAGCAAATTATACAACCAAATGTAAAGAGGGAGACATATGTCCCTAAAATGTATGTGACATAAAAAGTGTTTAAGGGTCATAATAAAATAAGCCAATCTAGGTCCCAAGGTTACTTTGCTCGCTAGCTCGTCCATGTACCCCATATATGCATCACCTACCTGTCATTCGCATTTTATACAAATACGAAAGCCCACGGTCGTGGGGAGTAACTCCGAGTCCTCCCAGCCACGAAATGTCATAATTAATATAACATGTAAACATAAGAATATGAATACGAATCACACAATGCCTTAGCATATAGATGCTAGACAATCGTGCTTATCATATGAACAACAATATAACCACACATAGTCCAAGCATGTGAATACTAGACCGACTCATACTACACTATCATGTGAATCACATAACATCCAGGAATCCAAACTCTATCAACCATAGCCGGCTTGCATCTCACCTTCTATGATTCATAGAATCATCAAACAAGAAAGGGCAATATATCAAAGACAGGCATAAGTTCTTAGTCCCGTCAATAGTCACTCTGTAACTCGAGTCTATACCACGAGGTAGGGAAGGTAATCGAACCGGTATCTTGGCTCAGAGGTTCTATCAAAACATGGCCAAGACACAACACAACCCTAGCCTAAAATCTGCGCAGACCTAGACATGCGGATACACACCACCGCACCTGTAACAGCAAATTTTGTATAACGATAACTGAAATACAAAACAGGGAAACAATTAAATTTTATTAATAAATATCAAAAGTACGTGTACAATCTCTAATGTATCCTCTGATTCTAATATGCTGTAAGGGGTACGTGTACGGGGTACACGTGAGGGGTGCGCGTGTAGACAAATTTAATTGCTCTACGCGCGATGTAAATTTGATTTCCTGAGAGGGTCGCGATGACTTGAATCTCTCTTGAAGGTTTGAACTTGTGATTGAATCTTCAACGCAGGCGGCACGATTTGATGTGCTTGTTGACTGCTTGCAATGATTTTGACAGAGAGGATTTGTAGGAATTTGTACCTTGTTCTCTCCAGCTCCTTTGCAATTATGAATTTCCAACCCTTTGAATGAATGAGAAGAGCTCTATTTATAGAGTTTTCAAATCTCCTTGTTGGACTTTGATGGTCACAGGCCCATTTGTAGGTTTATTAGCAACCTTGGCCCAAATTTGATTCTTTCTGAGTTTAATGATCCGAATAACTCCTTTTGTAATCCGAATCGGCCCATATTTCATTTAATCGGGACAAATTAATTAAATTAAGTTAAAATTTGGTATTAACTCAAAACAATTAATTCATTTTATTTATTCGGCACTTTAATAAATTTTCCGTGCCTACAAATTGCCCCCTCGGGACCTTGTCACGTGCACCTCTTGGTGTCTTGACGTGGCGAGGTCTCGATACATTTCGCTTTGACTTGGAAGTCGGTGATGAGCATCCTAACTTGTAGTGAAGGCAGCTCCCCTTGATTTGACTTGACTTGGAAATAGATAGTTAACACCCTTACTTGTCGCAAGAATGATCCTTTTTTTTTGTCACCCTGTCATTATCTGACTTGGCGGGTGAATTATGCTTGACGTGGAAGTCGAGGTATACCCAAACTTGTCGTAAAGGTAATTTTTTTTTCCTTTTGACGTCACCCTGTCATTATCTGACTTGGCAGATGACCAGTTATGGAGAGCTCCTTTGAATTTTTTTTCTTTACTTGGAAGTCGATGACACCTCAACTTGTCGTAGAGGTAGCCCATTTGTTCTCTTGTAATGTCACCCTATCATTATATGACTTGGCGGATGAATTGTTTGTATGACTTGGAAGTCAACGGGAACCCAAAACTTGTTGTATAGTTGACCCGTCATTTTAATGTATCCAGCCTAAAATAGCAATTATAGGCCCAAAATTAATCTTCTAGTCAACCAATATACTTCGAAGTCCACGCGAACTGCACTGTATTTAGGAAACATGAATCAAGTGCGGGTTTCCTTATTTCCTTCTTTTTGCCTTATCAATAAAATTCCATATTTTGCAGTAGGGTTAAGATTCAAATACGATCCCGAAAGCTATATAAGAAAGTTACACCATCTTAATTCCTTTTCTATTCAAAGACCTTATCAAACAACCATTCTTCAGCCTAAGAAGAGACGCCACCCCCATCATGTTTTTTTCGATTTGAGATTAATCATCGTAACGGAAGACATGTATCCTTCGTGATGTTTTTTTGTCTTTTGGCAGAGTGGAACTCGAATCTGGGCTGTCGAGACTTGTGACAGTCCTGACAGGAACAATACGGGTACGTATGTTCATCTCCTTATTTCGTTAATTTGACTTTGTTTTTGTTGTCTCGAACTCTTTCTGATTGCTTGTGCGTTGGTGGCCCTTTTGTACCTACGCACATACATCCCCCTATAACTAGCCATAAGGAAAAAAAAAAGAACTTGCTTTATAAACTGAGATAAGAGTATGATTTGACTTGGATACTCGTACTCTGGCTAAGAATTCCTTTGCTCTATTTCAATTGAACTTTTAGAATGGCGCTCGTATGCTTTCGTTTGTCCTTTTTTCTTTCGGCCCCTGTTTTCGTGAAAAACAGAGTGCGTGGACAGCCCCTGTTGTCGACCAATTTTACATCATGGAGAATGATCTCTGATACTAAAGCTTCCCATATTCACAAAATTTGCAGTCCCACGATTCCGAAAAATCGAATAGCTCGGATTTTCGTTATCGTTTGATCCCCCAACGACCTCAGCAAAGACCGTCTCAAACAATCACCCCCTTTTTTTTTGTGCGTCATGTAGCTTTAGTTTGCCATGTATGTGCATAATTTTACAACATATTGACGATACTTTCGATCGAATTCAATTCCTTAACGCGGATAACTATTTCTTCTGAGTTTTCAACTTTTGCGACGATCCGAACTAAAGAGCCGCTGAGGTATGTTCATCTCGTTCTTCCCATCTTTTAATTCGTCAACATGTTCTTGTCATCTCACAGCCTTACTCCATGATGATTTGTTTTGTTTCCTCTTATTAGCCTCGATGGCTGCATGGCTTGCGTTTTGTATATCATCGACCCGATTTGGCATAAAGCTTCATGTGTAAATTCGATTTGCTCTCTTTTTGACATACTTTCTTGTCAACTTCGCCTTGTTTATATGACCAAAAGATGAAACCTTGCCGTAGTTTAAAATCTTAGCTTGATATCGATATACCTCATGCTCTTACTTCCAAAGCTTTTTTTTTATATGTTCAACGGTCTTGCAAGTAAGAATTATGGGTGATGATGAAATTTTTTTTTTTAATCTCTTGTTGCTTTGGAACTCAGAGATGCAAAGATACTAACTTCCTCTATCTTCATTGTCATGTAAAAAGAAATTAACAACTTCATTCACAACCTAAGATAAGAAGAAGTCTTTGACCTTTATTTAATTTTGTTGTTGTACTCTTTGCTCATTGCGTCTGTGTGGTGATCAAATTCATGAATTCCATTATATATGCTTGACAAATACCTGTGGTAATTTTTACAGGAACATGACTGATTTGAATAACAACTATAATGACGATGTCCCCTTCTTTTTTTTGTTTACACAGCCAAGTATATATTCTCGAGCTTGAAAATTTCTTTAAATCTCTTCAATTCTCCATTTTATTCCATGGTTTTCTTGCTTTCTTGCTCATAGGGCAATTGATCTTAGCTTGTTAATTTCTAGCCTTTACCATTTCTTAACTGGTTTCACTCGGCGCTTGTTCAGGATGACGAGGTTGATTTATGCCGATGAGGCAGAAGGGCTCTTGTCGGTGACCGGTTATCCTCTATAAAATAGTGCTCAGCGAAGGTTTGCTGTTATCGGAAAGCTGTGAGGCCTTCCCTTTTTTTGTATTACGCTTGCAGGAGTGAGAACTTTGGTGCTGCTTGGTCTAATGGTTAAAGCCACACTCTCCGGTGGTACCGCCATCTAAATATGTATTTTTATTAATAGCGTACCCTCAACTTGTGATTGTATGGTATCTGTATACTCATGCCTCGTCTTTTCTCGTATATTTGTTTGTTGGAAGCATTGTGTGCAGGTTCATGTTCCGTCTTTTTTGATCAAGCAATTTCAATCTATCAATATTTCCTGCAAGACCATCGTATTTGTTCACGCACTACAATCTTATTTATCCACTACGGAAGATTTATTACTTCAGACAATATTCCAGCCTCCAGTCGAGTTGTCAAGGTGAACCCATTTTGGGTCATCGCAACAGAGTGAAGACTAATTACCTGTCAGGGTGAACCCATTTTGGGTCATCGCGACAGGTTGTGTCAGGGTGAACCCATTCGGGTCATCGCGACACAGTTTTGAAGACTTATTGCTTGTTAGGGTGAACCCATTTTTGGGTCATCGCGACAGGTTATGTCAGGGTGAACCCATTCGGGTCATCGCGATACAGTTTTGAAGACTCATGCAATGAACCTCTTTATGAAGACTATTATTTCATTACCCTCTCCCCTTGAGACATGCCGGATGAATACACTTCTTGATTTGATGTCTCTCCGACTTGTAAAAGATTTCCACGTATTCTTTATTTTTACTTGTATTTGTACTTTTTGTTTGTAGGGATGCAACTCGCAATGGACCTGACTCGTCGACTCCAAGAGAGTACGAGTCACTCCTGAATGGGTCATCTTGGGTTCCCTTTGGAGTTACCCTGCAATGAACTCGCTCGTCGATTGTAAGGAAGTTCCAAGCCTTTATGTGTTAGATTACTACATCATTTCATCACCTGTATGCGATGTGTCCCTCTTTTTTAAAGATCTATCCAAGGCTAACCGTGAAGCAAATAGTGTAAAGACCCAGCTCAAGCGGAACTCATCATCGATTAACATGGCCTTGCTTTTACAACCTTGGTTGATGATTGACTGTAATTTTAGCCGTACACAATTTAAACTCTTGCGGGCCAGGAGTAATTATTTTGTTAGTTTTTGTTTTTTGGTGTGGCTGCACTTGAACAAAGTGTTTGCTCAAACTGCCTACGTACTTGCAAAGCTACCAAGATGACAACTTGCAAGATCAAGCCAACGTAGTTCAAGAGGGAAGAAAGGAGTATATATATATATATTTTTTTTTTTTTTTTGGAGATTTTTTTTTTTTTTTTTTTTTTTTTTTTGTATACAGTTTAACCTCTTGCTTAGGAGCTTGGACTTGCAGTTTACGCTCTTGCTTAGGAGCCTGGACTTGCAGTTTACGCTCTTGCTTAGGAGCCTTCACTGTTGGGATTTAAGAATAGTAACGCTTCAAAAACTTCCCATTGATTGGGCCTACTCGAACGCCATCTTCATCCACGATTTTGTAAGCACCATTTGTATAGACCTCCTGTACCACGTATGGACCATCCCACTTAGAGGTGAACTTGCCAACTGGCTTGTGAGAGGTGATGATTGGTCTTAAATCTTGCCCGGGACGAGGTCTCCTACTTGGAAAGAACGAGGGCGCACCTTTTTGTTGAATGCGCGTGACAACCTTGCTTGATAGCACTGGAGCTTTTGTTGAGCCTCTAATCTCTTTTCATCGAGAGCTTCCAACTCTGCTAATCGCAATTTGTCATTCTCATCATCTGTGAGTCCCTCCTGAATAGCAATGCGTAAGGAAGGGATCTGCAACTCCAAAGGCAACACGGCCTCCACTCCATACACCAACGCGTACGGGGTTGCTTGAGTAGGTGTTTTGTATGTGGTACGATATGCCCACAACGCCTCACCAATTCTTTCATGCCAATCTCGCTTTGACTTTGCTACTACTTTTCTCAACAAATTGCAAAGAGTTTTATTAAAGGCTTGACCAAACCATTTTGAGAGGCATTGTACATGGATGACTTGTATTGTTTGAACTTGAATTTTTCTCCCAGACTTGTCATCAAATGGTTGAAAAATTGTTTCCCATTGTCAGTTGTGATACGTTGAGGTACACCATATCTGTAGATGATTTGGGTTCTAATGAAGTCCACAACATTTTCTTTCTTCACTTCCCGTAGTGTGATGGCTTCTGCCCATTTTGAGAAGTAGTCAGTGGCAGCGAGTATATACTCGTGTCCATTTGAGGCCTTTGGAGTAAGAGGTCCCACAACATCAAGTCCCCAAGCTTCAAAGGGCCATGAAGAAACAGTAGGATGCAACGGCTCCGGCGGTTGGTGTATGAAGTTTGCGTAGAACTGACAGGGTTCACATTTTTTTGCAAAGTCCATACAATCTTGCACCATGGTTGGCCAGTAATACCCCATTCTCTTTACACGATCATGAAGTTTAGGCCCAGATTGATGAGCACCACAAATGCCAGAATGAGCTTCATGCATTGCTTCAGTAGCTTCGTCCTTGCTTAGACATCTCAACCATTGGCCTGAGAAAGAACGTCTGTAGAGTGTCCCTTTATAGCGAATGAACTTTGGAGCACGTCGACGTATTTCTACCTTGTGTCTGGGATCATCGGGTAGTTTTTGGTGGTCCAAAAAATCAATGATAGGTTGACGCCAGTCATCTTCATCAACTGTGTAGACGCATATCATGTTGGTTGTGTCTACATTTTCTTCTCCTTCAAGAGATGATACTACCCAACGATTGCAGATTGGAACTTTCATAGACTCTTCTGCCCCCAGTGCCAAAGTGGCTGCAAGATTAGCAAGCGCGTCAGCCAACGTATTGGTACTCCTTGGTACATGACCAACATGGATGTCCTCAAGTTGATTCAACAGTTGTAATGCCCGTTGATGGTAGGGAATCAAGTCTTCCTTTTTTACTTCATATTCACCAAGGACTTGGTTGACCACCAGCTTTGAGTCGCCGTAGATGTCCATATCTCTAACACCTATTTCGATCGCCATTTGGAGGCCGAGTATGAGAGCTTGGTATTCTGCCATATTATTCGTGCACAACTGAGTAAGTGTAAATGCATATGGCATGATATGATTTTGTGGAGTTACAAACACAACTCCAGCTCCAGCTCCATCTTGCCTTGCAGCACCATCAAAGTACATCTGCCATGGGGGTAGAACGTCCACGTAGAAAATTTCTTCTCCCGGGAGGTCATCTGAAATTTCCCACTCTGCTGGCCTTTGGATGATCAGCAAAAAAGTCGGCGATAGCTTGACCTTTCTGACCTTTTGAGGCACGAACACCAAGTCATACTGCTTAAGCAACATTGCCCATTTCGCAAGTCTTCCAGACAAGACTGGTCTTGAGAGTATGTACTTGATTGGATCAGCTTTTGATACCACATGTATGGTATGCGCCTGCATGTAGTGCCTCAACTTCTGGATGGCGAACACCAAAGCAAGACATATCTTCTCTATGGGCGCGTAATTCAACTCAGCTCCAACCAAGGTACGACTCAAGTAGTAGAGTGCTCTCTCCTTGCGGTCTTCAATTTCTTGAGCGCACATTGCCCCCAGTGAGCGTTCTTGTCTTTGCAATGTAGAGGACAAGTGGCCTTCCTGGAATCGGTGCCCCAAAGATCTTTGGCGCGCGGCCAAGTACTTCTTGATGCTATCAAAAGCATTTTTGCATTTTTCATCCCATTGAAATGGAGCATCCTTTTTCATGAGATGGCTGAACGGCTGGCAACGCCCGGCTAAGTTAGAGATGAACCTTCGGATGTATGCCAAACGTCCTTGCAATCCGCGCAATTCTTTTAATGTCTTTGGTTCCGGCATTTCGTTGATAGCTTTGATTTTTGTTTGGTCAATTTCAATGCCTCTGTGCCTGACCACAAACCCCAAGAACTTCCCAGATGTGACGCCAAATGCACACTTGAGTGGATTCATCTTGAGTTGACACTTTCTAAGTCTTTCAAAGACGGTTCGAAGGTCCTTGATATGGTCTTCTCTTTTCTTTGATTTGACCACCACGTCATCAACATAACACTCTATTGTTTTATGCAGCATGTCATCGAAAATCTTTTTCATTGCGCATTGATACGTAGCGCCGGCATTCTTTAATCCAAACGGCATGACTGTGTAGCAGAAGATCCCTTTTGGGGTTCGAAAACCTGTTGCTTCTTGGTCTTCGGGTGCCATATGTATTTGATTGTAACCAGCAGTACAATCCATGAATGAGAGGGCTTCATGACCAGTGGTTGCGTCAATCATCAACTCTGTAACTGGCAAAGGGAAGTCATCCTTTGGGCATGCATCATTAAGGTCTCTGAAGTCGACACATATGCGCAGTTGTCCATTCTTCTTTCTGACTGGGACTATGTTTGCTATCCAGGTAGAATATTTGACTTCTCGAATGAAACCTGCTTCAATGAGTTTATTGACTTCCCTTTCAATTTCAGGTACAAGCTCCGGCCTGAAACGACGTTGAGGTTGCTTTTTGGGAGTGGTGCCTTTCTTGATTGCTAGACGATGAACTGCAATTTTTGGGCTTAGTCCAGGCATCTCTTTATAGCTCCAAGCGAAGACATCTTTGTACTCGACCAACAACTTGTAGTACTCCTCTTCTTCTTCCTTAGTCAGCAAAGCACTGACATAAATGGGGCGAGGATCTTCAGTAGTTCCCAAATTGAGTTCCTTGAGTTCATCCACAGTCGATTGCCCCCCGTCTTCAAGTGTTTCAGGGGCCTCATCGGCCTCAACTTCTTCATTCTCGTCAGGTATCTCTTCTACTATGATATGATATGACGACGTTGTAACTTCTAAATCTCTTGGCTTCTTTACATCAGAGGGACGTGAAGAGGCAGGAATAGGCTCAACATTTTTGACCGGCTGTGAGAACTAGTACGCGCCTCCTTGCTTTGAGTGGCTCATCTTTGGATGATATCCACTACTTGCATACGCTTCATGCGAGATGGTATTGCGCTTCTCAAATCATCGCTTACTCTTACTTCTTCTTCATTTTGTGTTGCAAAAGTTGAGAGAGGACGACCCTCACCACTATTCTTCTTGGGAGTCCCTAGTCGACTGAAGACTGTTTTTGATGGACCGCCCAAGCGTTCATGTATTGCGCCCTTCTTGTTTATGCGCAACAAGGGTGTTGACACTTTGACTTTACTTTCTCCTTGATTGCCAAGCCTAGAAAATACAGAAATGTGTTTGGTTGAAGCACTTGGTCTCCCTAACCTTGTAAATATAGAAGGACGACACTTCTCTGTAGGTGGACTTATTCGATCGAAGACTGAAGATGGATGCATCTTTTCCTCTCCTTCTTCGTTTTCTTCGACCTCTTCTCGTGATATCTTTGAGAAGATGCAGTAGCCCCTTTTCTACGAGCACCAATCTTCACAGGCGCAGGAGACTCATATCCGAGCCCGGCCCTGGTCACCATGAAGCTCCCATCTTGCTTGAATACTTCATGTTGCGCTTTGTTAAGACCGTACGGCTCAACTTCTATAACTTTGCCGAGAGGAGTCGGATTTGTAAAGTTATATCCAGCCTTCGCGAGTAGCTTGTAAGCATTGGAATCAAATATCCCCTTATTTTCCTCACTTGATGATTGACTGGATGAACAGACGAAACCATTCGGAGGAGGTCTCACAATCTTCATTTGAGCTGAACTTGGTAGAGGTGTAACGACTTTGGCCACCCATTCCTGCTTGAACACCAGACTTGATTTTTTATCCTTAGGCTCTATCTTTGGTGTTAGACACTCTGCAAAAGGACTCTCTCCATCTTTGCGGCGAGATTTTGGGATGTATCGTAATACTGGTGGTGTAGTTTTCTGCGGCGTCTCTTGTTTCTTGGGTGATGCAACAGGAGTATCTGTTTTGCTGGCCTTGTCTACATCTTTCTTAACATCATTTTCTTTAGTAGGACTTGCAGCTTCATCCTCTTTGATGATGTTCTTTTCCCGCTTACCTCCTTTTCCTGTTGAAGAGATGGTGGTTGGCATGAACTCACTGGAAGTACCATTCTCTTCAAAGAATTTTGCATCAGCGAAGAAAGAGTCGACCTTAGAGAAGGGTTTGGCGTCTCCGTCTATTTTCCTTTCGCCACCACGATAATATTTCAAGCATTGATGGAGGGTTGAGGCGACAACTCCGTTTTCGTGCTTCCAAGGTCGTCCCAGCAATAGTTTGAACGATGTCTTGCCATCCATGACATGGAACAATGTGTCGGAAGAAAGATCACCCATGGTAAGGTTCACACGGATCATGCCAACCGCACGCTCCCCATTCAAGTTGAAACCATGAATCATTGTTCGACTACTCGAGAGTTCATCCATTGTGATCCCTAATTCATTCATGGTGGATTTTGGCATGAGATTGACTCCTGAGCCTCCATCTATTAAGATGCGCTTGACCTTTTGCCCCCGGATGTACCCCGACACATAAAGTGGCCTGTTGTGAGGCTTGGATCCAAGAAGTAAATCCTCATCTGAGAAACTCAAAGCCGCATTGCGGGAGACACATCCAGTTGATTGCTCGGGAGGCTCGCATTTTCCTTCATCTTGCTCGCGTACAATTCGGCTTCTCAAGTCCTTGAATTATCGCCTTACGCTTATCTTTAGGTAGATGAAAGATTTGTTTCCACCCCATGTTTGTAGGAAGGGCATCGAGAGCAGCCACTATTTCGTTCTCTTTTTCAGAATGAGACTGTTGTGGTGATACCGCATCGTCTAGGCCCCTTTCCTCATTCTTCTTTTCATCGTCGCCACCTTGATGGCCGAGATGGTGCACGCAGATAACCTTGTTCATGAAATCTCGCGGGAAGAATTCTTCTAAGGTGACGGGACTTGGTGGTTCTTGTTCCAGCAAATCAATTGGCAAGACATGTGGTTTGACAACTATTTTGGACTTTTTCTTTCCCTTCGTCTTGCGAGGTTTCGTCTTCTTTGATTGTTTTCTTCGACGGTGAACAGGTTGCGGTTGCCGCCTTGTTTGTTTCTTTGACTTCTTGCGCGTAACCAAAGTCCAACCCTCATCGTCATCTTCATGCTTCTTTTCCTCGTTCTTATCCTGAGGAGGTGGTATTTCTTCCAATGACGTTGGAGGTAGTGACGACAATGACCCTTGGATCTGTAATGCCACAGGCTCAAAACTCCCGAACTGCAACATATACACACATTGTCCTTGTTATATAATTGGCTCGTCAAGGTTGCTCCGGGACTACGTAGTTTGATTTGTGGTTCTTTGTGTCCTCCAAGTCAAGAATGATCTTCCCTTCCTTGGAGAGCGGCATGATCTTCTCCTTGAGTGTTATACACTTTTCAATAGGGTGACTCACCAGCCTATGATAACGACGATAATTAGGATCGTTTGTCTTGTTTGCTTGCTCGGGCGCTTGGACTCGGCAATTGTATAACCTTCTTTTCCAAGAGGTCATCAAGCATTAGGACAAGTCGAATCTGGGAATGGATATTTCTTAGCCTCGCAACTCTTTCAATGTAGGCTTGTCTCGTTGGTAGTTGTAAGAGAATGACTCTTTCTTCTTTTCATACTTTGGCTTTGACGATATTTTCACAGGTGCCTTTGCTGGTTTCGACGACCATTGTTTCCTTTGTCGACGATTTGGAGTTCTTATCAGTTTTCTTGAACTCCTTCTTTTCACTTGGCACCTTAGAAGAACTTGGTCGAGCACTACCAGGTTCTTTGATTGTGATCTCCATGTCATGGGCGCGGGTAGCCAGGTCTTGGAAGCTCTTTGGCATGATCCCTTTCAGGATGTAAAGAATGTCCCATTTCATCCCGTTGACGCACATTTCAATCGGCCGACGCTTCACTTAAGCGATCCTTGCATTCCAAACTCAAAGCGCACGCCACCTGTTGATGTAATCGACGACAGGCTCATCTTGCCATTGAGTTGTCTTTGTCAATTCGCTCATGCTGACGACACGTCTGGTGCTGTAGAATCTGTTGAGGAATTCATCTTCCATGTGACCCCAGCTGTCAATTGACTCAGAGTCCAGATCTGTGTACCAGTCGAATGCGATCCCTTTGAGCGAACGAACGAACTGCTTCACCAAACGATCACCTTCTGTTCAAAGCATTGTTGCATGTCTCGACGAAGTGGGCGATGTGTTGCTTTGGGTTCCCCTTCCCGTCGAATTGTTGAAATTTTGGAGGCCGATAGCCGATGGATGGCATGCGCAGATGTCAATCCTCTTAGTGTAAGGCTTGATGTAGCGTCCACTACTTGTCGAGCTATCATCCAACTGACACTTGATCGTCTTGGCTATTAACTCCTGCAGACTTCTCTTCGGTGAAGTTCTTGATCTCATTCTTTGGCTTTTCCCTATCCTCGCCAACTTCTCTATCGCTATCATCATCCCTATCGGTGTCACCATGCTCGCTCTCGGCCTTCCTGTCACGGAGTGCCACCACCTCTTTTTGGAGCTCATCAATTTTTTTGTTCTTTTCTTCATTTTCCTTCATCATCTTCTCAAGGAGTTCATTCATTTTCTGCATTCGATCCTCAAGAGTATCACCACTTATCACCATGACTGAAGCGACGCTAGGAGTTGATGTTTCTTTCTTCTTTGGCGACGCCTTGGATTTGCAGGGGGAAGCCTTTTTGTCAACCTTAACACTTCTAGTCTCCTCGCGTGAAGGAGAAGAGGCGGCCGGGAGCGCGCGTAGCAGCAGAGCGGCTATGGAGGCGACGAGAGAACTTGCGCGGCCTAGTTGGGACGTGTGCGCAGAGCGTAGATTGGCGACAAAGCATTGACAGACCTTCTTCGCCATTCCTCTTGTGGAGATGCTAAACCGATCGCGAGCGAGGAGAGGTAGCAGCAATGGGGGTACCCTGCAGGATATCTGCGTAGGTCTTCTTGGATGAACTGGGGGAGATGCTTTGCTTAGTAGACATCTTCTTGTTTTGGTAGACTTGAATAAAACAGCAGTAGAGATGAGAGGTAGAGATTTTCACGTCGGGTTCACCAAAATTTGTAACAGCAAATTTTGTATAACGATA
Source organism: Silene latifolia (assembly GCF_048544455.1). Classification (NCBI taxonomy): domain Eukaryota; kingdom Viridiplantae; phylum Streptophyta; class Magnoliopsida; order Caryophyllales; family Caryophyllaceae; genus Silene; species Silene latifolia. The sequence continues at coordinate 120,785,251 of NC_133534.1, forward strand.
ACTGAAATACAAAACAGGGAAACAATTAAATTTTATTAATAAATATCAAAAGTACGTGTACAATCTCTAATGTATCCCCGATTCTAATATGTCAGAAGGGGGTACGTGTACGGGGTACACGTGAGGGGTGCGCGTGTAGACAAATTTAATTGCTCTACGCGCGATGTAAATTTGATTTCCTGAGAGGGTCGCGATGACTTGAATCTCTCTTGAAGGTTTGAACTTGTGATTGAATCTTCAACGCAGGCGGCACGATTTGATGTGCTTGTTGACTGCTTGCAATGATTTTGACAGAGAGGATTTGTAGGAATTTGTACCTTGTTCTCTCCAGCTCCTTTGCAATTATGAATTTCCAACCCTTTGAATGAATGAGAAGAGCTCTATTTATAGAGTTTTCAAATCTTCTTGTTGGACTTTGATGGTCACAGGCCCATTTGTAGGTTTATTAGCAACCTTGGCCCAAATTTGATTCTTTCTGAGTTTAATGATCCGAATAACTCCTTTTGTAATCCGAATCGGCCCATATTTCATTTAATCGGGACAAATTAATTAAATTAAGTTAAAATTTGGTATTAACTCAAAACAATTAATTCATTTTATTTATTCGGCACTTTAATAAATTTTCCGTGCCTACAGCACCCAAGACCCACAATTTTTTTAAAACAATGTGAGTACCCTAAGGAGTCCACCAAAGGGTTGGCTAGTACTTAAGCTGACCACTTACTCTCAAAATAAGTAACGAGGTCATGCCCCAACTTGGATATAAACCCACCAAGTCAGGAACACAGAGGCTATTAAGCAGTGAACATACACTCGTCAAAGACTATAATGACCTATCTATGATGAAGGCCGAAATACTCACCTAGGACCTAGTCCCAGCTAGTCCCAGCTTGAATACTTTAGCCCACACCACACAAGACAAGTAGGATACCCAATTAACCATAAGATGGGCAAAGAGTCCAACTTACCAACATAAATGCTAACATTCTATCATGTGAAAGGCTATATAAATGTCTATTTAGCAGACAATCCAACCATATCCTCAATGTCATCAATAACCAAATTATAGCTAACCATCAATATCATAGTCCATGAGAATAAACTACAATGGCTAAAGGCAAACAAGACTCAAGCATAAGGCATTCAAAGCATCCAACAACCAACATGTGAAATGATAATTACAAATATCAAAGCATAACATAAAACCTCCAATAACAACCAATCTTACCTCAAAGACAAACCCTCGACCCGAGTCCCCATGACGGGTCATCGGTCAAATCGAGGTGACCGGTTTAAACCTAGTTTGACCAAACTCGTTCGGTCAATCGGCCCACTCGAGTCTTTGCCTACTTTGGCCCAAATCATAAAATTTATCACAATATAATTCTCATGCTATTTCTAATTTCTATCATGTGAAAAACGAAAGTAACACATTATCAATCACCTAAACACTTAACAAACAACAGGCACAACATTAACTACTAATGTGACATTAATTCGTCGAGTAACTCGGAATAGTTACCTTAAGCTAGCAAAGAGACAAGCAATAAACTTGAGAAAGCTTCTAAAACCCAAAATTACTCTTCATCTTCAACCACATATGAGTCACCTAAAATAATTATGTGAAGGGACGATATTAACGAATTATCGTTATATAAAATATGAGACGGAAATTAATTCAAATCAAAACATGTAAACATATTCATTAGCTACTGTCTTATGTTCATAAACCATTATGACCCTCCCTTTTGACAGGCATACCAAGAAAATTGTCACAACTTTTACGCCCTAGAAACAGTCCCATAAAGCACCATTTTATCCGTCCCAAAACTGAGCCCAAACCAGCCTGTCACGGCTCCCAAAACCGAGGCCAAAACAGCCCACACGGCCTCCATTTCGATCGTCCCAAAAAAAATCTGAAGGCTCGCACAAAATCGGTACCAAAACAGAGTTCAATCAATCCTAAACCAAAGTCCTAAACCGAGTCAAAACAGGGTCCCCAAAAATGTCCCAAAGTACCTGCAAAGCGGACTCAAAAACAGTCCTAATTTACTGCACAATACCACAACTAAACAAGATCCCAAATAGCATCCCAAAACGATCCGTACATGTCAGTATACACCGTCTTAAATATACCACTTACTGGCTAGCATCCCAAATGATCCTTAGAGGTCAGTATACACCGTCTCTATCATCTCCACATATCAGTATACACCGTCTTAACTATACAACTGACTAATTAACATCCATAAGGATCCCTATATATAATTATACACCGTCTCAACTATAAAACAGACTAACAAATCTTCTACCAGACCGTCTATTTTAGTACATACAACCGTCTTATAATAAATAAAGCTGAAAATATAAATGGGTTTGTAAAAATACATGACGAAAATGAATTTTACTTACAACGGATTGACAGGAACGATGAAAGCAGCACTATGGAACGAAAATCATTAATAACGGATGACAAACGGAGTGGCAGAATCAATTTAAAATTAAAAAAAAATGAAAAGGACGAAAAAGAAGAAAAGGGAAGGGAGAAGAAGAAATGTTGCGTGAGAAATGAGGGAGCAGCCTGCCTGCCTGCTATTTATTATACGTACGTTTCTTCGTCGTTAAGAAACTTCGATAGTTATTAAAACCGTTTCGAGTTAAATTAAACCGGTTTTGATTCGTTTTGACGGAAAATCAAATTATTCGTCAAACGCGATTTTCGAAAACGCTAAAGTTTTTAAACACGAGTTTACTAGAAAATTAAGTACCCATATGCCCTATATCCTAACTCATTTACCCAACGACCGTAAGAAATAGAAAATCCCATGTTTACGACTTTTCATCGAAATAACCTTTTATTAAAGAAAAGGTTCAAATATAGTTTAAATTACTTTTAAACATTTCCAAACTATCAAAAATAATTATATTACTTCAAAATAAAATAAAATTATATTTTATCGAATTATTATTATTTCAAATAAATTAATATTAAATTAAAGTTGATTTAAAATATTACTTTTAAAATATAATAACGGTCCAAATTTACGGGGTGTTACAGATGTGGGTGATGTCGTCGGGTCACATCCAATCAAACACATTTATAATAATCAACAAACAACTAGTTAGCGGTAAGTCGAGGTCGATCCATGGGACGGTGTGCTTTGGATTCTAAGTCTATCTATCTCAATTTATGCTAGTGTCACAATTTGTTTGGGTTTGTAGTTGTGTCCTAGACTAATGCAAGCAATAAAGTAAAGCAAACAATGAACTAAGAGATGTAAACAAATGACTAAAAGCACTAGGATGTCATGGGGTCATAGAGGATTCATGGTGTTGATCATACAAACATGTTTACAAAGTTGCAAGCAATTAATATTGTGGAGGAACCGAGTTAGTTTATGTCTTACGGTTCATAGGAAGAGTTGGGTCCCGGAGCCGAATCGATTGGATTGTACAACACCTAAAAGTCGACTTACTTTCCTCCTATTCAACTTCTATGTATGGTCTAACAAGACTCGAGTTGGTTTATGTCTTACAAGTCAAGTTGAGTAGATAAGAGATGGTTTTAAATGCAAGGATTCATAGGCTTAGCATTTCATCAAACATAACATGCGCATAAAGTTGACATCACAACAAGCAAGCAATTTAATTATGAAAACATATTAATTTAAGCATGATTAATCCCATGTTTGTTTCCCTTAATTACCCACTAATCCTAGCTAAAGAGACTACTCACTTATTATCAGGGTAAACTTGTCATTAATGGTGTCAATCATCACAACAAGTGTAAACATGATAAGAGAATGAGGAAATAAACAATAAAGAGGAATTACCCAAAAGTAAGAAACTTGAACCCAATAATTAAGGAAAGATTAATGTGTAGTTTGTGGAAAGATTAAAGAGTAATCTATTCTAATCTATCCCTAATCTAATCTAAGAGGAATTTCTAATGTGGAGGCTTTCTACTCTAAAAACTTGATGCTTTGATTATTTACAACTGGGGTATATATAGTAGAGCTTCATTAGGTTAACTAAGGCTAAACTAGTAATTAACATTTGTGAGTTCTAAGCAGGGAGTCACTAGTGTTTCGGAGAGATGAGCATCTCAGCTGAAGACGCCACAATCCACTCGTCCAGGAGGGGAATCCGCTCGGATTGTTGCATAGGTGGACGAGCGTCTTTGGGCAAATCCGCTCGGATTGTTGCAAGGGAATCCGAGCGTCTTCAAGGCTTGGACGCTCGGATTCTGGCTCTTGGACGGGCGTCTTGTCTCCTTTACCGCTCGGATCCTTCTTCAGATTCCTTCTCTTCACTTACTTATCATTCTTGAGGGATTACTCTTTAGTTCTTGCCTCTCTATTACTCGTTCAACCAAGATCGTCAATGTCCTTCTAAATAAGCTCAAGAGACGGGAATTTCCGCCTAATTGTCTCCTTTCCTACAAATCAAACACAAAGCAATAGGAAAGCAAAATAGGGAACATTTGACGGATAAAAAGGCTATGAGACGCTATAATAATGTGCAAAATAGGCTCAATTAGAGGACTAAATGTGCGCAAATAATGTTCACATCTAATATTTCCAAACCGAACAAGTTGGTCTTGTCAAAATGGCAACACATCCAAGCATTAAGCACACAAAACAAGTAATGGATGCATCTACAAAAGAATAGCCACTTTCCTCATCTATGTGGCGGAAATTATCTACAAGGAAAGAAATTCAAGGTTACACACTCCTTCATAGATGCAATTTCTTCAAACTACTAAGCCTAGAAGGATACCAATAAATCACCTCCAAGTTGTGTCAAGCTAGGGTATCTTTGTCCTCAATCGTTAAATGCTTTTGTCAAGAATAGACTCCCTATGGTGTTAGAAACACTGGAGGATCGCGGAATTCCCCTTCTTGCCTAGACAAGAAGAAGGGTCGTCCCCTCTCTACCATGCACAAAAATGGATACGATGGATAAAGGGATCAAAAGTAATTGAGTTTCACATTGGGAGTTTGCCTTTTTGTTGTTTTTCCCCCCAATTTCTTGTGGCATATAACATTTGAGAACACTTTCTTTTGCCATTTCTTTTGATTTTTGGCATTTCAATACTTGACAACTTTCAACTTTTTGCAATTTTCTTTTTGAACATTTTCAAAGTCACCCCATATGTAGTGAGGGTGCCTTATATTTGAAGCATAGGAGTTTTCATTTTTGTTACTCCTCTTTTCTTTTGATGCAATTTGCAAACTTTTTCTTTTCTTTTCATTTCTTGAACTCAAATTTTTGAACAATTAATAAAAGGAAGGATGTAAACAATTGATTAAAGGTGCTAGGATATCATGGGGTCATAGGGGATTCATGGGAGTTGATCATACAAAAATTTTTACAAATTTGCAAGCAGTTTAGGTTGTAATGGAACCGAGTTGGTTTATGTCTTACGGTTCATAGGAAGAGTTGGGTCCCGGAGCTGAATCGATTAGATTGTACAACACCTACAAGTCGACTTACTTTCCTCCTATTCAACTTCTATGCATGGTCTAACAAGACTCGAGTTGGTTTATATCTTACAAGTCAAGTTGAGTAGATAAGAGATGGTTGTAAATGTAAGGATTCATAGGCTTAGCATTTCATCAAACATAACATGTGCAGAAAGTTGACATCACAACAAGCAAGCAATTTGATTATGAAAACATATTAGATTAAGCATTAATCAATCCCATGTTGGTTTCCCCTAATTACCCACTAATCCTAGCTAAAAAACTACTCACTCATTATCATGGGAAACATGTCATTAATGGTGTCAATCATCACAACAAGTATAAACATGATAATGGAATGAAGAAATGAACAATAAAGATTAAAGGGTAAAGGAATTATACCAAACTTGAGATGATCCAAATAATAAAGCAAAGAATAATAGAAGAGACTTGATTGATTGATGAAGGATTGTCAATCGTCCAATAATAACCCAATAATCTTCAATTACCCAAAAGTAACAAGCTTGAACAATAATTAAAGAGAAATTAATGTGTAATTTTTGGAAAGATTAAAGAGCAATCTATTCTAATCTACTCCTAATTGAATCTAAGAGGAATTTCTAATGTAGAGGCTTAACCTAATCTCCCAATCTCCTCTGATTATTTACAAATGGGGTATATATAGTAGAGATTCATTAGGTTAACTAAGGCTAAATTAGTAATTACATTTTCGAGTTTTAAGCAGGGAAATGCTAGTCTTTTTGGAGGGATGAGCATCTCGGCTGAGGACGTTGCGGTCCGTCCATCCAGGAAGGGAAGATGCTCGGATTCTTGAGGAGGTGCACGAGTGTCATTCTGTAAATCCGCTCGGATTTTAGTGGAGGAATCCGAGCTTCTTTGTTGCTTGGACGCTCGGATTGTCATTCTGGACGGGCGTCTTGCCAGTGAGGCCGCTCGGATTTTGTGACAGAATCCTTTTTCTTCACTTTCTTTTTATTCTTGTAGGATTGGTCTTTAGTTCTTGCTTACTTTTCATACTAGTCCATCTAATGTCATCAAAAAGGCATCCAAAAATGAACGAAAGACGGGAATTTCCGCCTTATTATCTTCTTTCCTACAAAACATAGGAAATGCACTAGGAATGCAAAATAGAAAGCATTTGACGGATAAAATGGTCATGGAATGATATAATAGTATGCAAAATAGGCTCAATTAGGGGGCTAAATAGGCTCAAATAATGGTCACATCAGATGTCAACTTTATGCACATGTTATGTTTGATGAAATGCTAAGCCTATGAATCCTTGCATTTACAACCATCTCTTATCTACTCAACTTGACTTGTAAGACATAAACCAACCCGAGTCTTGATAGACCATGTATAGAAGTTGAATAGGAGGAAAGTAAGTCGACTTGTAGGTGTTGTACAAACCAATCGATTCGGCTCCGGAACCCAACTCTTCCTATGAACCGTAAGACATAAACCAACTCGGTTCCTCCACAACATTAATTGCTTGCAACTTTGTAAACATGTTTTTATGATCAACACCATGAATCCTCTATGACCCCATGACATCCTATTGCTTTTAGTCATTTGTTTACATCTCTTAGTTCATTGTTTGCTTTACTTTATTGCTTGCATTAGTCTTGACACAACTACAAACCCAACCAATTGTGACACTAGCATAAATTGAGATAGATTGACTTTGAACCCAAAGCACACCGTCCCATGGATCGACCTCGACTTACCGCTAACTAGTTTTTTGTTGAGTATTAATGTGTTTGATTGGATGTGTGATGACCAGCTCTTATCCCGATAAAAATGGCGCCGTTGCCGGGGACGGTGCTATGTGATTAAGTTCTTACTTGTTTGTCTATTTTAATTTTTCTTTCACCTTGAGGAACTAGTTCCTCAAGGATTGTTCTTACCGTTTTTGTGTAGTTTCCATGCTTGTAGTTGTTTCCTTGTCTTAGCTATGATGGCTCAAGACTTGGTACATGGAGTATGTGGTGGATCTTTTGAGTATGACTATGGGTATGGGGAGTTTGAGGAGCAAGTCAACACAAACCTACCTTACTATTTGTACAATGGAAATCCTAACCACTACCCCAAATTTTCCCACCAAAATCACCACATCCAATATCCACAACAACCACCCACCCAATACCCACTTCATAATGAGTTTCAATTGCCACAATACAATCACTTTCACACCTACCCACAACAAGAAGGTGAACCCATTCAAAATGTGATTCTCCAAATGATGGGAGATCAACAAAACTTCTTCAAACAAATGCTAGAGGAGAGCCAAAAGAGGGACAATGTTCTTCAAGGCATTGTCGCCCAAGGTGAGGAATTGGAGATTCAAATCACCCAATTGAAAGAATCCCAAGCAATCACCCCACACCATTCTTTGGACATTGATCATGAATGTGAATTTGAAGTAGTAACTTTTGACATGAAAAATGAAGAATGGGAAGAGCCAATCTCCGTGAGCTCTTGTGAGTATGAAAGTGTTGTGTATGATGAGGAAGATTTGAGGTTGAGTAAGCCGAATACTCTTTACCTTTGTGAGTATGAGGGTGTGTCCTTTGGAGTGAGTATTGAGATGTTGGAGGAAGAAATAACGAAGAAGAATGAAGCCCCCATTTATGATTCGCGTGAAGATAGCAACAATGATGATGAGCCTAAAGGATGCACTTGTAATATCACCTTGCTTGAGGAGCCTATCCTTGAGACATTTGAGATACCCTATCATGAAGAAGAACGTTCTTCCCCTATTCCTCATAAAGACTACTTGACACCTATCATGGAGCCAATGATCATTGAAGAGGATATGGTGGACCTTCTTCAAAAGGCCAAAGCATCGTACAAAAGCTACTTGGTGAAAAAGCTCAAGGAGAAACTTGCTCGTGAAGCTACTTGTGGAAGTTTGGCACCCACAATGACAACTTCTAAGGAGCTCGATCATCAATGCCACGAGAATTCCCCTCCTACTCTTGAAGGATTGACAAGTTCAAATGATATCAACATTATCAAAATAGAAGAAGAAGTTGGTCAGTGGAAGTCTACGGATGAAAATGAACCATACTTCATGCCTAGTGTTGACAAGAATCATGGGCTTGTTTATTGGAAGCATTGGGAAAGCTCTAGTGCCGAGGACAAAGCGAAAGAAAGAACATATGACAAGATTCCTTGGCCAAATTTCATGTTCAAATGGAGCAACCCATACTTGTGTTTATTTGGAGCTTGTTCACAAGCTTTTGATCTCCTATTAAGAGCTTTAAGCTCTATGGACAATAATTTCTACAATTTGAACTAGTTTGGTGGAGTCCTATCTTAAACCACCATTTGTAAGATATTTCTTGGATTCCTTACTTTGTATAATATTGTACATTTTTGCATTTGTATTTGATTTCTTACACGAGAGTAGTGAGAGAGAGTCTCCTTACATTTTTATTGAGCAAATTTCAGAAAAAGATAAGGAGGAATAACAAATCGGTGAAAGGGTATGATTGTGCAAGGAAAAGAAAGAAAAAAGAATAAAAGCAGCCAAAGACGGTCGTCCCGAGGGCTGGACGCCCGTCCAGGGCCCTCATCGCATTGCTGTTTAGCACTGTCTCAGAATCCGAGCGGATTCAGCAAGACGCCCGTGTTTCCCACAAGACGCTCGTATTCTCCACGAGACGCCCGTCTTGGAAGATACCTGAGACAAAGTTCTGAAACTGCAAGGAAATCCGAGCGGATTTTTGAGAAAACGCCCGTCCCGAGTAAGACGCCCGTCCTAAAACAGAAGACGCTCGTCTTCTGCCTGCTCCAGAAATTGCGGAGGCCCTGTCTCAAAATCCGAGTGGATTTTAAGAGAGACGCTCGGATTCTACAGGCCAAAGACGCCCGTCCCGCATGAAAGACGCTCGGATTTGTGTCTTTTTCTCGAACAATCCGGCCGGGCCCCACTCTAATCCGCTCGGCTTCCCCTCTTCTTCTATAAAATGACCCCCTTTCTCCCTCATTTCTTCACCTTATCTAACCCTAAAACACTCATCTTCATCCTAAAAAACACTCCCCTCACATCAAAAGCCAACAAAAACCCCATTTCCTCAACTTCAAGATGATGAACCTCAAGGGCAAGGCAAAGAAGTTTGTTGAATCCGCCGGAAGGAAACGCAAGGGATAATCCTCTTCAACCCTGCGAGAGGTAGTGCCACCAAGGAACTTCCGTCCCATCATAAGTGGAGGAATAAAGCAACTTGAGGACTTCCAAGAGGTGCTTTTCGAATCTGATGCCCACCGCAAGAACTTTGTCAAATTGCTAGGTAAGATCTATGAACCCACTCAATTCATAGATACTAAGGTATTGGAAGTCCTTGGGATAAGGTACCACACCGAGATGTTCTTTGATGGCTTAGGGATTGGAAAACTTTTCCATGCCCATGAGGAGACGTACCTTAGTCTCACCCTGGAATTTTTGAGTAGCCTTCGCATTGTCACGAATACTCGAACCAATGTGGGAATGGAGTTTAGGTTGTGCAACCTAGACCATAGTCTTACACTTGATCAATTTGCCCACATTTTCGGTCTTGAAGTGCCCACCAACTATACCGAAAAACCTGCTGATTTCGATGTGGACCTACTTTGGAGGGCTATTTCCGGGAGGAATTTTACCGGTTTAAAGCAATGCTATACCTTCGCCATCCAACATCCGGTGATTCGGATCACCGAACGCTTTGTGGCCGGTACCATCAATGGGAGGTACGAACAAGATAGGTGTACTCTCATTGATTTAACTTTTCTTGAGTCCTATTTGGATGTTCGGGGGACGAGGCGCTATAACTTCAACACCCCCCTTGAGATACTTACAAGGTTTCATGATTTTGCTCAAGGGACCACCCAACTCAAGACCTTCGTAATGGGAGGTCTAGTTACTATTTTGGCCAACTACCTTTGCCCCGGGTTCAACTCCCAAGGGATTTATACTCCTCTTGAGGGGAGTACTTTAATTGATGAACATGTTGTCTTCACCCACCACCGGTGGTGTAACTACACTCAAGAAGGGAGTGTAGAATGGCTCACAAAAGGGTGCACCCCCATCATCCTTGCGGGTTGGAATATACCGGGCACCGACCCAAGATTGAGCCCATATTCGCCTGCACCAAGCTACCTCCTTGATATCCAAATCCTCGACAATCCCCCTCAAAGGGAAGAGCCGCCCCGCCAACAACAAGTACCTCGTTGGGTACCGGCAAGGTCTACTCGCCCACCTTCCTATGTGCCTATCCCACCATACCCCACTCCTTATACCGAATTCCGACCGGAAATCCCCAATACCCCCGGTATTAATGATTTGATGAAACTCATGAATAGAGTGGACCTCGTGGTACATGAAGGGAGGGTCGACAACTACTTGGCCCTTTATCCATAATACTATAACATGGCTCAACAAGGGTATATTGACCCCAATGGTCCTAAGCCCTCTTGGGCCCAACCACAACATTTGTTCCCTAATCAAGGGGACCAAGCTTGGAATCTCGGTGGAGGAGGGTACTCCGGCCAAGGAGGAGGGTATGACCAAGGCGGGTTTGACCAAGGAGGGTACTGGGGCCAAGAAGGAGGGTATGACCAAGGCGGGAGTTCTCACCGGTATGGCTACCCCCAAGATGAGGATGATGACGAGTGAAAGAGGCCTACCTCATCACCTCTATTTGTATAATACTCTTCTCTTCATCTCTCTTCTGTATATACATTGCATTTAGTGTAGCTTTCGCATACATTTGTATCATATTTCATTTGCATTAGCTAATTCATATAGTATAGTTGCATTGTAATATATCTCACATGATTTATGTAGATAGTTCCATATAGACTAGAATTCATGCATAGTCACTAATGGTCAAACCTATTCATTTCTACACTAGAAATAGTGTTTAAATCGGTTTGGGGATATTTGATCATCTGTGACCATAATTTACTAGAAATCGTGCATCATATAGTATAGTTTAGATTGCATTCATTTGTTATATATGTCATATAGAATTGCATTTAGTTAGAGCATGCATTCATTCATATCATATCATTACATTAGTACTTTAATTTCCATAAAACTTGAAAAATCCAAAAACATGTATTGCTTTTCCATACCTACTCCTACATGTACATTGAGGATAATGTCCAAAATAAAGTGGGGGATGGGAATTTATATTCCAAAAATGCATAAAAATTGAAAAATTACTAAAAAATCACAAAAATATGTCTTTTTGTTTCATAAACATAAAAACCATAAAATTTGAAAATTGAAAAACATAAAAATAAGTTCATTTCCTTTTTAGTGTAGTCTTGTATATATTGTTTTTGTCCATCCTTTTTCACATTAATTGACTACGCCACATTGATGGGGTGCTGTCGTCGGGTCACATCCAATCAAACACATTTATAATACTCAACATACAACTAGTTAGTGGTAAGTCGAGGCCGATCCATGGGTTAATGGTTACTCAATTCATTCAATCTAATTACGGTTGTGCTTGGGGTTGTAACAATTATAATGAGTTGATGATTCTAAACTAGTGAAAGTAACAAAGTAAAGCAAACAATGAACTAGGAAATGTAAACAAATGCCTAGAAGCACTAGGATGTAATGGGTTCATAAGGGATTCATGGGAGTTGAACATACAAACATGTTTCCTACTAGATGCAAGCAATTATTGTTATGATGGATCGAGTTGGTTTATATCTTACAATCCTAGGAAGGTTTGGGTCCCGGAGCCGAATCAATTAGATTGTACAACACCTACAAGTCGACTTAATCCTCCCTATCCAACTATATGCATGGTCTAATGAGACTCGAGTTGGTTTATGTCTTACAAGTCTCATTGAAAAGATAAGTGATGATTGTAAATGCAAGGATTCATAGGCTTAGCATTTCATTAAACATAACATGTGCATAAGTTGAAATCACAACAAGCAAGCAAATTAATTATGGAAGCATATTAGATTAAGCATGAATCATTCCCCATGTTTATTTCCATTAATTACCATTAATCCTAGCTAAGTAACTACTCACTCATGATCAAATTTAACATGTTAATAAGGTTGTCAATCATACTAACAAAGTCAAACATGATGAACAAGTAAGAAAGATTAACAATTATTAAAACAAGGATTAAGAGAATTATACCTATGGAGATTCCAAAATAATAATGCAAAGAATAATAGAAGAACTTGATGATTGATGGAAGGTTGTCAATCTCCCAATAAACCCAATAATCTTCTAATTACCCAATAATAAACTTGAATTACTCAATAATAAACTTGAAAAATGATTAAAGAAAAGATTAATGTGTAATTTGTGGAAAGATTAAATGATAATCTATTCTAATCTACTCCTAATCTAATCTAAAGAAGGATTGAATTAACCTAATGAAAACTTCATTGTTTGATTATTACAAATGGGGTATATATAGTAGAGCATCATTAGGTTAAGCAAGGGTAAAATAGTAATTACACTTTTGAGTTTTAAGCAGGGAAACGCCGGTATTTTTCGAAGGATGGGCATCTTTCATTGAGGCTTGAAGAAGACGAAATTGTGCTGCCTTGGAATCCGGGCGTCTTAGGCATGAAGACGGGCGGATTGTGGTTCACGTAGCAAGGAAAAGTTTCCTGTCCAGAAATACGCCCGTCCCGAGCGAAATATGGGCGTCCTGGGGTTCAACCCGAGCGGGTAGAATTTGACCCGAGCGGGTTGAGCTGTATCCTGCTTCACTTGAGCCCGGATTGTAAAACGGACGTCATTTTCTCATCCGGACTCCTATTGGAGTGATTCAAAAGCCTAGATCACTTTATTTTTTGACGTTGTTCCATCTAGCATACTTTCAGAGCCAAAGGATCAACTCTTGATTTGGGTTCCGAGCAATTTCTTCATGTAATGCCTTCCCTCTCGTCATTCTTACTTTTAACCCTTTGATCCTTCTATATACACTTTATTCCTACATACTTGGCCATCATTCTTGCCTCCTCTTCATACTAGTCCATCTAATATCATCAATAAGCTTCCAAATATGCACGAAAGATGGGAATTTCCGCCTTATTATCCCCTTTTCTACAAAACATATGAAATGCGATAGAAAAGCAAATAGGAAGGTTTTGACGGATAAAATGGCCATGAAATGTTATAATAGTATGCAAAATAGGCTCAATTAGGGGACTAAATGTGCGCAAAAAATGTTCACATCAAATATCCCCAAACCGAACCTTTACTCGTCCCGAGTAAAGAGGTGACAAAAACTAGACCTTTATTTAAACTATCCTAATAATATAGCCGATATGAGACAATTAGCGGGTCTCACAACGCCCCTTCAACTCACAACAAGACAACCATAAGGTAGGATGCCTTCTTGCAAGGCAAGGTGGGTCTTGCCAAAATGGCGACACATCCAAACATTAAGCACACAAAATAAGTAATGGATGCATCTACAAAAGAATAGCCACTTTCCTCATCTAAGTGGCGGAAATTATCTACAAGGGAAGCAATTCAAGGGTACACACTCCTTCATAGATGCAATTTCTTCAAACTACTAAGCCTAGAAGGATACCAATAAATCACCTCCAAGTTGTGTCAAGCTAGGGTACCTTTGTCCTCAATCGTTAAATGCTTTTGTCAAGAGTAGACTCCCTATGGTGTTAGAAATACTGGAGGATCGCGGAATTTCCCCTCTTGCCTAGACAAGAAGAAGGGTCGTCCCCTCTCTACCATGCACAAAAATGGATACGATGGATAAAGGGATCGATAGAATTTGAGTTTCATTTGGGAGTTTGCTTTTGTTTTTGTTTCCCCCCCCCCCCCCAATTTCTTGTGGCATATAACATTTGAGAACACTTTCTTGCCATTTCTTTTTGTTTTTTGGCATTTCAATACTTGACAACTTTCAAGTTTTCTTTGCATTTCTTTTGAACATTTTCAAAGTCACCCCATATATAGTGAGGGTGGCTTATATTTGAAGCTTTAGGAGTTCTATTTTTGCTCCTCTTTTCATTTGATGCATTTTTGCAAACTTTCTTTCACTTTTCATTTTATTGAACTCAAATTTATTTCTTTTTGTGCCCATTCCCTTTTGTTGACAAAAATGTGGTAGAACATGGATGATGGATGGATGGATGCATGGTTTCAAGGGTCACCTTGGAATAAACGGTAGCCAAGGAGTTATCACACCACAAGGTACTCTTGACTAGGCCTTAAACCATGGGTCAAAGGATACTAGCATGACACATCCTAGGGTGTTTTACAAGTATTCTAAAAAGCAAAGTCTTAAGAAAAAAAAGCATCTACTAGGGCCTATATACACTTGTCAAGCTTCCCAAGTAGATGGTTTCGCAAAATTTTTCTAACATGCAACTACATGCCATGATGCAACTAGCATATAAACATCCTAATGCATATGCTTCTACCAACTAGTATGCCAAATAAAGTAAATGCAACTCCTAACAACAGATAGATACACAAACCGCAACAACAAAATACACCACATCCTCCTTGACATGTAAGCCCATCCTCCTCATATGAATAATGAAAAGGAAATGGAAGGGAAATAGAGATTAGAGCGATCATACCAAGCGGTCTTCATTTTCCCTTGCTAATGCCTCAAATGTAGTGTTGTATGTATGTGAGAAGAGAACAAAAGCACAAGTATATACAATTCTACACTACTAAATTAAAGAACATGTTTTTGGTTTTTCAAATCTTCAATTTTTTATGGATTTTTGTTTTATGAAATTAAAAGACATATTTTTTTGATTTTTCGAAATTTTTCAATTTTTATCATTTTTGGAATATAAAATCCCATCCCCACTTTATTTTGGACATTGTCCTCAATGTACATGTAGGAGTAGGAATGAAACAAGAAATACATGTTTTTGGATTTTTTTTTTTTTTTTTTGAAATAAAGTACAAATGCAATGATATGATATGAATGAATGCATGATCTAACTAAATGCAATTCTATATGATATATATAACAAATGAATGCAATCTAAACTATATTATATGATGCATGATTTCTAATAAACTATGGTCACCTATGATCAAACCTCCCCAAACCGATTTAAACACTATTTCTAGTGTAGAAATGAAAAGGTTTGGCCATTAGTGACTATGTATGAATTCTAGTCTATATGCAACTATCTACATGAATCATGTGAGATATATTACAATGCAACTATACTATATAAACTAACTCATGGAAATGCAATATGAAATATAATACAAATGCAAGTGACACGCCTGTCGTTGACCTGTCAAAAATAAAACCTAACGGTCTCAACTAAATATGTAGTAGAGGCAGTCGAGTATCGAATCCTCAGGGAGGTAATGCAACTACAGCTGTCTATCTCTAATCCTATGGTAACAATGGGGTTGATTGAATTTTTGGTTCTAAACTACGGAGTTGAAAGAAGAGAAATAAGGCAGAGAGCAGTGAAGCAAGAAATATGAATTAACTATCAATAAGAGGGAGACATGTCGGGAACTCGGTTCACTACGGTAGATCAACAACTTAGCAGTAAATGATTCAGACGAACTAATGCGAGACGGATATTAGAAGGTCCTTTCGGTCCACTTCCCACCCTAAAATACCACTAACTTAACTTTCGTCCTCATTAGGGCGATCTCATCGTTTATAGCAGGCCTATTTAATCCAATCTTTCGATCCAGGACTAATTGTAGCCAGTTTAATGGGTGACATAGAAGCGTGCACTCAACTAGGTCGGTGATTACAGTTATATTGCTATAGTGACAGAGTCTCTTATATCAATTCGTCTAATTCATTCACTACGTCGTCATTATTCTACCACAGATCCCCTAATCCCAACATGAGGGGAGATTAGCTACTCATACTAGTAATTAATCTAACAGCACATAAAATCCCAGCAGAAGACATAACGGAATAATAATAAAGCGCGATGATAGAAATTAGGGCAAGTAAGAATAAATGCATAAACAATAATTAAAGGCAACAAGAAGGTTAATTATTATTAAGAAAAGGAGGAGATTACAATCTGAGCAATCCGGCGTAAAGAACGACGAATCCGAGTGCAATAATCCCAAGGTGAAAAACAACGTAAAAGTCACAGTAGTTCTTCTAATATGAATGATAGTAAAAGAGATAGTCTAAGAGTAAAAAGGGATGCCTAATTAACCTAGTAATCCTTGGTTAAATAGGAAAAGTCTAAGTGTTTATGCGGAAGTACTAAAACACGGCTAATTAAAGCCCACAGCGTCAAAAAGCCTCTCGATCGAGTAGATTAGACTACTCGATCGACCATCAGCTCAGGGGAAACTCCTCGATCGACCTTCAGGGAACTCGATCGAGGACTGGTCATGTGTGGATCACTCGATCGAGTAAGCAGTAGCTCGATCGAGTCTTGGGAAGCTTAGGAATCACTCGATAGACCACCAAACAGCTCGATAGACCACCTGGGTCTTCAATTCAGCTCACGTCTTCACCAAAATGCCTCGTAAAGCGTGCAACGACACTTCTAAGTGCAACATCTCACTCTGGGATGGTCCCGTCTCCTCTAAATGCATGCAAAAAGGGCAGAAAAGGGCATGGTTCCGCTACTTTTGCGATCATTCCTATAAAAAGGACAAAATACAACAAAGTAGCCAATTCGGGGCAAAATACTATAAAAACAGTATATAAATGCATAAAAATACGTGCTGAAATAGGCCAAAAAGACTATACATTAGGCACGTATCAAATCTCCCCAAACCAAACCTTTACTCGCCCTCGAGTAAACTCAAAACTAAACTAATGGAACGGAAATGATAACTCAGAGCTAGCCTAACTTGTCCACTTGAACCACTTTAATGCAACAAAATCAACAATTAAAGCTAGACAGTCAATACCCAAAACGAATTATACTGTTCAAAAATAAAGTCGACCTATCGACCTTGCAAGACCAACAAAACCGGACTCTCACGTGGTCACTCTTCTCTCATGAAGCAAAGGGCAAATGTTATATGTAAAAGAGAGAAGAAAAACAGTCACTCACCTAACTGCGACCTACATAGCATGCATGCAACAAAAATGAAAGACAATTCAAGTACTAATGCACACACTCCAACCAATAATGTCCGTCACAGCCGAGGGTTTGCAAATGATATGGGAATAGTGAGGTTCAGGTGAGAAAAGGCTAAACAAGTTATGGAAATGTGGAGGTAAAAGCGTCAAGCTAGTTCCTAACAGGACCATAATAAACCATCCGGATCTCAACTGTCTGAAAGACTAAACACGGGTGCCCTTCACTTGGCACAAAACTCACTAGACTGGAAACACAATCTCCTCAAAAAATGTAAAATAAGAGTGGAGGAGCTAGACGGTCACAAAGTTCCCTTTTTTAAACACCGTCTGAGACAATTAACAACCAACCAACCCTCTTGTCGATTGTACATCTTCGAACATCTTCTCAACTCTGACAAGAGGGTACAACTTTTTTCACAATCTATCTCTTTTTCTTTCTTTTTTCGTGAATCATGACTTTTTTTTTTCATTTTCTTTTTCTTTTTTTTTCTTTTTCTTTCTCCTTCCTTAATTCAAACACCAACTCCAAACGGGAATTACGGACCAAACGCAACAAAAACGTACCACAAAAGGACGGACTAACTAGCTTGACCAGGCGGGCTTAGTTTGGAATGTAGCTAATGGGTCAAAAAGGCAAGTTTTGGTCAATGTGGAGCTAAATGGGTGAAAGATATAAAGAAAGGGGAATTGCAAGACCCTCCCTGCATGTGACACCAACCACAACCCGAATATGTGCATTTGACAAGAAATTGAATGTCATAAATGTGCAAATGAGACGAACATGCTATGCAAGGAGTACTACTCAAAATTCCTAATGAACTGGTCATGAATGTCACCAGTTATTGGCTCTAAAAACTCAGAATTTTAAGTAGTTTGCCAGTTTATCAGGTCAAGTCTAAACAGTCAGCTATTATTTGAACAGAAATTCGTAGACTATGCGTATGACAAAGCTAAAAACCATCAATAAAGTGCAAGGCTCAAGTGAATTGACAAGTTAAGTGCAATATCATCACGGGAATCTACCGTTCCGACTAATATGGGGGATGGGAGTATACAACCAATAAAAAGAAAAATAAAGGAGACGAAAAATAAAAAGAGTGAGAGAACATACAAAACACGAACTTCCCCAAACCAGCCAGAAAACTGGGGAAGTGAGTAGACCAGTAGCTACTCGTCGTCGGCACCGCTGTCTCTCAGGCACTCCGACCCAACAAACCCGTCTCCCCAAACCAGCAACGAACAAGGGGGAGACTCAGTCATCATCATCTCCAGGCTGATCATTCGGACCGGGTACGAACGGAGGGTCACTCGCCTCCTCTCTGGCAGCTCTCGCCGCCGCCTGCTCTGCCCGTAACCGCACCTCTCGCTCTACCGCTGTCTCCTCCTTCTCCTCATCTGAGAGACAGCGGTGCCGACGACGAGTAGCTACGGCGCCAAAATTTGACACGCCTGTCGTTGACCTGTCAAAAATAAAACCTAACGGTCTCAACTAAATATGTAGTAGAGGCAGTCGAGTATCGAATCCTCAGGGAGGTAATGCAACTACAGCTGTCTATCTCTAATCCTATGGTAACAATGGGGTTGATTGAATTTTTGGTTCTAAACTACGGAGTTGAAAGAAGAGAAATAAGGCAGAGAGCAGTGAAGCAAGAAATATGAATTAACTATCAATAAGAGGGAGACATGTCGGGAACTCGGTTCACTACGGTAGATCAACAACTTAGCAGTAAATGATTCAGACGAACTAATGCGAGACGGATATTAGAAGGTCCTTTCGGTCCACTTCCCACCCTAAAATACCACTAACTTAACTTTCGTCCTCATTAGGGCAGTCTACTGTTTATAGCAGGCCTATTTAATCCAATCTTTCGATCCAGGACTAATTGTAGATTTAATGGGTGACATAGAAGCGTGCACTCAACTAGGTCGGTGATTACAGTTATATTGCTATAGTGACAGAGTCTCTTATATCAATTCGTCTAATTCATTCACTACGTCGTCATTATTCTACCACAGATCCCCTAATCCCAACATGAGGGGAGATTAGCTACTCATACTAGTAATTAATCTAACAACACATAAAATCCCGTGAGAAGACATAGGAATAATAATAAAGCGCGATGATAGAAATTAGGGCAAGTAAGAATAAATGCATAAACAATAATTAAAGGCAACAAGAAGGTTAATTATTATTAAGAAAAGGAGGAGATTACAATCTGAGCAATCCGGCGTAAAGAACGACGAATCCGAGTGCAATAATCCCAAGGTGAAAAACAACGTAAAAGTCACAGTAGTTCTTCTAATATGAATGATAGTAAAAGAGATAGTCTAAGAGTAAAAAGGGATGCCTAATTAACCTAGTAATCCTTGGTTAAATAGGAAAAGTCTAAGTGTTTATGCGGAAGTACTAAAACACGGCTAATTAAAGCCCATAGCGTCAAAAAGCCTCTCGATCGAGTAGATTAGACTACTCGATCGACCATCACTCGGGGAAACTCCTCGATCGACCTTGGGAACTCGATCGAGGACTCGGTCATGTGTGGATCACTCGATCGAGTAAGCAGTAGCTCGATCGAGTCTTGGGAAGCTTAGGAATCACTCGATAGACCACCAAACAGCTCGATAGACCACCAAACAGCTCGATAGACCACCTGGGTCTTCAATTCAGCTCACGTCTTCACCAAAATGCCTCGTAAAGCGTGCAACGACACTTCTAAGTGCAACATCTCACTCTGGGATGGTCCCGTCTCCTCTAAATGCATGCAAAAAGGGCAGAAAAGGGCATGGTTCCGCTACTTTTGCGATCATTCCTATAAAAAGGACAAAATACAACAAAGTAGCCAATTCGGGGCAAAATACTATAAAAACAGTATATAAATGCATAAAAATACGTCTTTGAAATAGGCCAAAAAGACTATACATTAGGCACGTATCAAATCTCCCAAACCAAACCTTTACTCGCCCTCGAGTAAACTCAAAACTATACACTAATGGAACGGAAATGATAACTCAGAGCTAGCCTAACTTGTCCACTTGAACCACTTTAATGCAACAAAATCAACAATTAAAGCTAGACAGTCAATACGCAAACGAATTATACGTTGTTCAAAAAATAAAAGCCGACCTATCGACCTTGCAAGACCAACAAAACCAGGACTCTCACGTGGTCACTCTTCTCTCATGAAGCAAAGGGCAAATGTTATATGTAAAAGAGAGAAGAAAAACAGTCACTCACCTAACTGCGACCTACATAGCATGCATGCAACAAAAATGAAAGACAATTCAAGTACTAATGCACACACTCCAACCAATAATGTCCGTCACACAATGAGGGTTTGCAAATGATATGGGAATAGTGAGGTTCGGGTGAGAAAAGGCTAAACAAGTTATGGAAATGTGGAGGTAAAAGCGTCAAGCTAGTTCCTAACAGGACCATAATAAACCATCCGGATCTCAACCGTCTCGAAAGACTAAACACGGGTGCCCTTCACTTGGCACAAAACTCACTAGATCGGAAACACAATCTCCTCAAAAATGTAAAATAAGAGTGGAGGAGCTAGACGGTCACAAAGTTCCCTTTTTTAAACACCGTCTGAGACAATTAACAACCAACCAACCCTCTTGTCGATTGTACATCTTCGAACATCTTCTCAACTCTGACAAGAGGGTACAACTTTTTTCACAATCTATCTCTTTTTCTTTCTTTTTTCGTGAATCACAGCTTTTTTTTTCATTTTCTTTTTCTTTTTTTTTTTTCTTTTTCTTTCTCCTTCCTTAATTCAAACACCAACTCCAAACGGGAATTACGGACCAAACTGCAACAGAAAACGTACCACAAAAGGACAGACTAACTAGCTTGACTGGGCAGGCTTAGTTTGGAATGTAGCTAATGGGTCAAAAAGGCAAGTTTTGGTCAATGTGGAGCTAAATGGGTGAAAGATATAAAGAAAGGGGAATTGCAAGACCCTCCCTGCATGTGACACCAACCACAACCCGAATATGTGCATTTGACAAGAAATTGAATGTCATAAATGTGCAAATGAGACGAACATGCTATGCAAGGAGTACTACTCAAAATTCCTAATGAACTGGTCATGAATGTCACCAGTTATTGGCTCTAAAAACTCGAATTTTAAGTAGTTTGCCGGTTTATCGGTCAAGTCTAAACGATCGGCTATTATTTGAACAGAAATTCGTAGACTATGCGTATGACAAAGCTAAAAACCATCAATAAAGTGCAAGGCTCAAGTGAATTGACAAGTTAAGTGCAATATCATCACGGGAATCTACCGTTCCGACTCAACCTAAATGCAAAAATAAACGTGAAATTTTTGAATTTTTAACATTTTCTAATTTTTTTTTGGATTTTTGATTTTGATTTTTGAAAATAAACAACAAATGCAAACTGAAAAATTAAACGTGAATGCAAAACAAATGCAGAATCTGAGACTCGAAAAGGATGCAATACCCTCCCCAAACCAAAACGGACAACGCCCCGTTGTCCTCCAAAGATACACCAAAGCGAGTAATATGGGGGATGGGAGTATACAACCAATAAAAAGAAAAATAAAGGAGACGAAAAATAAAAAGAGTGAGAGAACATACAAAACACGAACTTCCCCAAACCAGCCAGAAAACTGGGGAAGTGAGTAGACCAGTAGCTACTCGTCGTCGGCACCGCTGTCTCTCAGGCACTCCGACTCAACAAACCCGTCTCCCCAAACCAGCAACGAACAAGGGGGAGACTCAGTCATCATCATCTCCAGGCTGATCATTCGGACCGGGTACGAACGGAGGGTCACTCGCCTCCTCTCTGGCGCTCTCGCCGCCGCTTTGCTCTGCCCAGAATCGCACCTCTCGCTCTCATTGTCTCCTCCTTCTCCTCATCCGAGTCGAGGATAATGAGGGGTACCGTCCGCCGGGTATCGGTAGAAGGAAGGATGCGGCCACCCCTCCGGAATCGGTCGCCGGGCTCGGATGTGGAACTCGTAGAGAGGGAATACGGCTAAAGCCATATCCCGTCTCATCTCGCAAGGTACCCGCACAACTCCGGAGGCAAGGCATCACGACGCCCTTGGTCCGTGACCGCGGGCGCCTCTAAAGCGGGAGGGCAAACAAAATTGGCCGGAAAACCGAGCGGAAGGAGGGTCAGTGGGGGTGGAGTGAGTGAAGGTGTAGGCCGAGGCGTGGGTGTCGGTCCACTGGGCTCGAGTCCGAGCACGGGAGCTAGAAGATGCTCGGCCTCGCGCTTCCTCTTCTTCGTGGAAGAAGAGGGAGGGGTGAAGGTAAGGTGGTAGGTAGGTGGAGGTGGCCTCGCTCCCTCATCGGCCAGATGAGAGCGGTAAAAGTGGGGGAAGGGTAGAGGACGGCAAGGTAACAGACGTGGAACTACAGATCTTCCACGTCCTCGCGCTCCCCTTCGCCCTGGGAAACCAGGTCAAGGTAGCCATGGCATCCAGGTCAAGGTAAGCCACCTCATCGGGTACACCGAGTCCTGGCTCGGTGGGGTAAAGGTGGCGGGCAATCCTAGTCACCCGCCCGCAGACAATCAGCTGCGGTCTTAACCCGAGTCCCAATACCGTTCCAATCCGAGCTACCGGAAAGGCAATGTTCAGAACAAACGGTACCGTAGTCAATGTTGAGGTACCCCGCGAGAATGGCTAGCTCAGTGTTGGTAACGTTATTGGGCTCGGGCGCCCAAAGATGGTCTCTCCTAATGGACGCAAGTAATAACGGGGCGCGGGTAAGTGAACGTGAGCTCCCTTCCGTGCCCGGAAGGGAGTGTGAGAAAGAGCAGCCCAAAGTAGTCTGAAGGGCTCTCTAGGTGGGGCGGTGGGACCATCACTAACTAGTCCCAAAACCTCCCCAAACTTGGCCAATGTCCAGTGATGTGACTCATTGCGGAGTCCAAGTGAATGCGAG
The DNA here is from genome assembly GCF_048544455.1 of Silene latifolia. NCBI lineage: Eukaryota > Viridiplantae > Streptophyta > Magnoliopsida > Caryophyllales > Caryophyllaceae > Silene > Silene latifolia. The sequence continues at coordinate 120,808,709 of NC_133534.1, forward strand.
CCTTTGGAGCGGTCGATCCCAGGTAGGTGTCGGTGTCAAAGGAATAGGAGCTAAAGAACTCGTACGTAAGGGTACGAATGGTAGCCTCCGCATGGTGATCGGACCCGACATACCCGTCCCGTTCAATAAACTACGAGACCTCCTCATAGATGCCTAAGGTCTCTAAGTCGGCTCGTGCAAGGAAACGGGTGGAGGAGAGGGGGCAATGAAGTAAAGCGACTAACCGGTTCCGGTGAGCCTCGAAGTGAAACGCATCAAGGCATCTTCGGTAGAGGTGCGAGTGCGCCCTCCCTCGTAACAACGACCTCGGACGGGCCGTGGAAGTGAGGGCTAGCCGGCTAGCCCGCCTTTGGTGTAGTCTCGGTGGCAAGATACCGGGTTCTTGCTGGAAACGGGGTGTCCGTCCACGATCCAAAGAGAGAGAAAGGCCTGGTGGGAGTGAGGGTGATGGCTGTGAAGCTCGGCGAGCTCCATTTGTGCTAGCCGCGGAGTAGACTCGTCCCCTGCAGTGAGACAAGTAAAACAAAGTCTTTGCAGTGGTGACCAAGGTAGAGCTAGTGGCGGCGCAGCAGGGCCACTTGCTCGCTCGCGAAAGAGCCGGAGGACGTACTAGTAGAAGAAAGAGAGCTCGCGTCCATCCTGCATATATCAAAGGGCACGAATAAGAAATATCTTCGCTAACCGTGATTAAAATGAAGCGTTAACCGCATGTGACAAAGCAAAAAGAATAGCCCTATTAGTCGGAAAATTCGACTTCCAGAAATCAAAAACAAGCAATTCCTCAACAATTTTCGAAAAACAAACATGTGAGTGATGATAAAATGATAAAACAAAGTGATCGCAAAGGGGGAAAAACAAAGCATGAAAACCAGAATTGGGGCATGTATGACTCGGGCGCCGAGAATAATCGCTCACACGCGAGATTTCCAATGATTCAAAGCATATAAAGGCGATAGGGGACGGGAAAACAGGAAAAAGAAAGCAAAAGGTAGTCAAGAGTGCAGATTAAGCATAGCATGGCAAAGATAAAACCGTCAGACGATCGATGAAGTCGACTTACAGAGCCCTAGTCGCGGAAATCGCGCAAAATATTCGAATTTAACTTGCAAAAACAGTGAGGAACTGCGCAAATATCATCATCGAGCTAATCAAGGGCAAATAAACACAAATTAATCGAATAAATTCGATTATACATGGGATTTTCGAACCCTAACTCAAATCACCTCATAAAAATTCGAAATAATCGAAGATAAAATGCAAAGAGGTTGAATGAACACTTACTTGATGATGATTGACCTACAAATTAGCAATTAAACTCCAACAACAGACAACAATGGCGGAAAAATGATCGGCAAAACCGCAAACCCTAATCCCCTTTGAAAACCGTAAAAACGAGCAAGAAAGAGGGGGAAAATAAGGGGTTATGGAAGAATAATTGACTAACAAGAGAATGTAGGTGGTAGATTTGATGATTTTGGGCAAGAAATTAGGGATTTGGGGGAAAATCAATCGCAATTAGGGTAGAGGTTAGACGGAAATTGGGGGTTAAAACAATTAGAAATGGCGAAATAAAAAAGGAGTTAAGTATAGAAAGACTCCCGTCCACTGTTCATTTCACTCGATCGAGTGATTTTAAGTCACTCGATCGAGGTCTTTGCTGTTCCCCTTGCTCGATCGAACGAAACTCCACTCGATCGTCTTGTTTCTTATTGGTCATCCTCGATCGAGTAGCCAGCAAACTCGATCGAACCAATTTCCATTCGATCGAGTACAACAGTACTCGATCGAGGACTTCCTCGTGTATATTTCTTTGAATTTCCATCTTGTCCTCCTCGAAATGCGTGACATTTCCCCAAACCTGCATAAAACATATCCCAAATACCAAAAATGCAGCAGAATAGTCTATAGTCTTAGTTTATGCTAAAAAGAATTGAATGTCTAAACTAAATGTCCTAATTAAAAACGTAATAAATAAAATAAATTCAAAGGAAATTCAAAACTTGTCTATTACACTTTGTTACACGGGGCATTTCCCCGTTTAATTCCCATTAGCTTTCAGTAGCCCCTTCGTGGGCTTCGATCGGAGGACGTCACTTGACGATCTTGTTGTCCTCTTTGATTTCCAAGAGCTTGAATTTCGAGAGGGGAGGAATATAATTCCAATCTACGTAGGTGCGAACTGTCTTTGTTCTCGCCCTGCGTCGCCTTCCTTAGCCTTCTTGGCTCCAGTTTGATTGACAATGGTTCCACCTGTCCTTTGATCGCTCCTTTCTTGCCTTCATCTGCACTGCAGTAAGGACAACAGACGAATTTTCCTCCTTGTTGCTCTCAATCTGAGGCGGAGGGTTAGCAATAATAGCAATATTCTCCAAACTTTCGTCTGGAGTGTCAATAATAGGGTCAACAGAAGAAAGGGCATTGCAAGGCTGAGCTTGCATGGGAGCCCTCCGGAATTGGGACTGACGAAAAGTCAACTCCTCATCCCCTACCCGGAAGGTCAAAGTCTTCCCCCGACGTCTATCACTTTGCACGGGCGGTGGACAAAAATGGTCTCCCTAAAATGATAGGGGTATGCACATCTTCGGGAATATCTAGGACGACAAAGTCAACGGGAATAAAGAACTTCCCGATCCTAACAGGTACGTCTTCCGCTACACCTAGTGGCCGTGATAGACTACGGTCGGCCATCTGGACAGTCATATTGGTGCAACTCAGTTTTGTTACACCAAGTCTCTTAGCCAGAGACAAAGGTAGAACACTTACGCTAGCGCCTAAATCGCATAGCGCATTGTCAATCAACTGCATTCCTATGTGACAAGGGATCGAAAAGCTACCCGGGTCTGATTGCTTAAGAGGTAGCTTATTTTGAGACAGGGTTGACCCCATCTCAGTCAAAGCGACAGTCTCATTATCATTAATGGTCCTCTTACGTGCTAAAATATCTTTCATAAATCGTAAATAAGAGGGTACCTTCATAAGCAATTCAGTGAACGGTACGGAAACTTCCAAACTCTTCAAAAGCTCAACAAATTTGCTAAACTGTTGATTAATCTTGGTATTCTGCAGCCGCGAGAACTGGGCTCTTCCTCTTCCTGTTGCTCTCGAAATAGTCTCCTCTTTGCGCGACAGGATCTCTCAATCTCGGGATCAAAAGGTAGCAATGGACCACCTTGCGATCTGCGCATAAGACGAAACTACAGACAAGATATGAGAATAGTCTAAGGAACGATGTTCCTTAAACTAAAAAGGAGAATTAAAAATAAAAACGCCCCAAGAATTGGAACAATTGCCCCCCAAGCAACGGCGCCAAAATTTGACACGCCTGTCGTTGACTGTCAAAAATAAAACCTAACGGTCTCAACTAAATATGTAGTAGAGGCAAATGAGTATCGAATCCTCGGGAGGTAATGCAACTACATTTGTCTATCTCTAATCCTATGGTAACAATGGGGTTGATTGAATTTTTGGTTCTAAACTACGGAGTTGAAAGAAGAGAAATAAGGCAGAGAGCAGTGAAGCAAGAAATATGAATTAACTATCAATAAGAGGGAGACATGTCGGGAACTCGGTTCACTACGGTAGATCAACAACTTAGCAGTAAATGATTCAGACGAACTAATGCGAGACGGATATTAGAAGGTCCTTTCGGTCCACTTCCCACCCTAAAATACCACTAACTTAACTTTCGTCCTCATTAGGGGAGTCTCATCATTTATAGCAGGCCTATTTAATCCAATCTTTCGATCCAGGACTAATTGTTGATTTAATGGGTGACATAGAAGCGTGCACTCAACTAGGTCGGTGATTACAGTTATATTGCTATAGTGACAGAGTCTCTTATATCAATTCGTCTAATTCATTCACTACGTCGTCATTATTCTACCACAGATCCCCTAATCCCAACATGAGGGGAGATTAGCTACTCATACTAGTAATTAATCTAACAGCACATAAAATCCCAGCAGAAGACATAACGGAATAATAATAAAGCGCGATGATAGAAATTAGGGCAAGTAAGAATAAATGCATAAACAATAATTAAAGGCAACAAGAAGGTTAATTATTATTAAGAAAAGGAGGAGATTACAATCTGAGCAATCCGGCGTAAAGAACGACGAATCCGAGTGCAATAATCCCAAGGTGAAAAACAACGTAAAAGTCACAGTAGTTCTTCTAATATGAATGATAGTAAAAGAGATAGTCTAAGAGTAAAAAGGGATGCCTAATTAACCTAGTAATCCTTGGTTAAATAGGAAAAGTCTAAGTGTTTATGCGGAAGTACTAAAACACGGCTAATTAAAGCCCCACGGCGTCAAAAGCCTCTCGATCGAGTAGATTAGACTACTCGATCGACCATCAGCTCAGGGGAAACTCCTCGATCGACCTTCAGGGAACTCGATCGAGGATCGGTCATGTGTGGATCACTCGATCGAGTAAGCGAGCTCGATCGAGTCTTGGGAAGCTTAGGAATCACTCGATAGACCACCAAACAGCTCGATAGACCACCAAACAGCTCGATAGACCACCTGGGTCTTCAATTCAGCTCACGTCTTCACCAAAATGCCTCGTAAAGCGTGCAACGACACTTCTAAGTGCAACATCTCACTGGGATGGTCCGTCTCCTCTAAATGCATGCAAAAAGGGCGAGAAAAGGGCATGGTTCCGCTACTTTTGCGATCATTCCTATAAAAAGGACAAAATACAACAAAGTAGCCAATTCGGGGCAAAATACTATAAAAACAGTATATAAATGCATAAAAATACGTGCTGAAATAGGCCAAAAAGACTATACATTAGGCACGTATCAGCAAGCCTAAACTATATGATATATGTATGTCGCTTCATGGTTTAACCTCCCCAAACCGATTTTAAACACTATTTCTAATGTAGGAAGAAAGGGGTTTAATCATGAGGTAACTACATAAATGCAACTATACATGAGAGATAGGAAAAAAAAGGGTTCTTACAATCATTGTAGGAGATGAAGATGGTAGATAGGAAGCATATATAGCCATAACACGAGCCACATGAGAGAAAATGAGGAATTCCAGGGTCAACCCGCTCCAGATAAACTCAACCCGCTCGGGTTGGTAGTGAACCCGCTCCAGATGATTTCAACCCGCTCGGGTTGGCAGCAAAGACGGACGTCTTTCTTAAAATCCGCGCGGATTCTTGGGCAGGGAACTTTTCTTCTTTTCTTAGCCTTCAACCCGCCCGGATTTATCTCGGGATGGGCGTCTTTTTTTTTAGATTTTGGCCCAACACTTTTCCCTTGATAACACACTTACTCATAAGCCCAAATTTTCCATTTTCTTCATTTCTTGACATTTTTCATCTTCTCATTTTTATGAATTTCCTTCAAAAACTCAATTAAAAATATGATATCCCTCCCTTTCATCTCTCATGCAATTTATTAAATGAATGCAAAAGTATACTAAATGCATATATACAAATTAATGGTTATTAAGGAACTCCATCAAACCAAAGATTATCAATAAACAATTTCATGGAAAATCATCACTAGCACTCAAAGCACGTAGAAGTCGGTCAAATTCTTGGGAGTGGGACATGAATAGGCATGCATAGCAACACAAGATTATGCAATTGAAAAATGCCCAAGTAAAAGACCGAACAAGCATATCAAGAGCATTATGACAAAAATCATAAGAAAAATGATGGACGGAAGGAACATGAAATGGGTAGTTGGTTGGCAATTCACTCAACTCATCCTCCAAATAGTCAAAATCACCACATTCAATGCAAGTGCTCTCATTATCATCCAAGGTGATTTCAAGAGTGTCTAATTGAGGTTCCCAAATGTCCTCATCATATTCCTCATCCCAACAAGGTCCATTATCAAAGGAGTTGTCGTAACAAGGGTCACCAAGTTCAACACAATTGTCTCTCTCAAATATATCATCCTCAAAGGGTGAGTTTTCACTCAATCTCACATCCATATCATTCTCACTTTTCCCATTAACATCAAATTCCATGGAGGTTGATTTCATTGAAACACAAGAAGAGTAGGATGACGGCATCCAAGCATTAGTTTCACAATGAAGAATGTACTCCTCCTCATCATCACTCTCCTCATATAGCACTCCATCTTCCCAAAGTGGGGTAGTTTTGTGGAGAAAGTGGGTTGACTCAAGGTTATATGCAGGTTTCTCATCCTCACAAATCTCATTTTCATCATAGTTTTCCTCAATGAATTTTTGAAATGTGGCTTTTATCACTTCCATACCTTCCTTGGCATTCTCAAAGATGTCATGTATAGTTTGCTTAAGACAATGGGTGGTCATGAACTCAACAAATTCCCAAAATTCCTTACAACTCATCTCACATATCCTACCACCACTCAAGTAAAATGCCAAGTTACGGGTTTCAAGGTTCATGCCAGTATAAACAACACAACATGATTCATAATTTGGAATAGTAAAACCATGATCCCAAGCATGAGTCATATAATCTTCAAATCTAGCAATGTACTTATCAAAAGACTCATTTTCATGTTGCCAAAAAGTGAATGTAGACTTGTTGAGCATGTGAAATGGAACAAGTACAATAAAACTCAAGAAAAAGAAGCACAACTAAAACTAGACAAAAGAACAATTCAAATAAACAACACCGTCCCCGGCAACGGCGCCATTTTGATGGGTTGATGTCGTCGGGTCACATCCAATCAAACACATTTATAATACTCAACATACAACTAGTTAGTGGTAAGTCGAGGTCGATCCATGGGACGGTGGTTACTCAATTTATTCAATCTAATTATGGTTATGCTTGGGGTTGTCACAATTATAATGGGTTAATGATTCTAAACTAGTGAAAGTAACAAAGTAAAGCAAACAATGAACTAGGAAATGTAAAAAAATGACTAGAAGCACTAGGATGTCATGGGTTCATAAGGGATTCATGGGAGTTGAACATACAAACATGTTTCCTACTAGATGCAAGAAATTATTGTTATGATGGATCGAGTTGGTTTATATCTTACAATCCTAGGAAGGTTTGGGTCCCGGAGCCGAATCAATTAGATTGTACAACACCTACAAGTCGACTTAATCCTCCCTATCCAACTATATGCATGGTCTAATGAGACTCGAGTTGGTTTATGTCTTACAAGTCGCACTGAAAAGATAAGTGATGGTTGTAAATGCAAGGATTCATAGGCTTAGCATTTCATCAAACATAACATGTGCATAAGTTGAAATCACAACAAGCAAGCAAATTAATTATGGAATCATATTAGATTAAGCATGAATCATTCCCCATGTTTATTTCCCCTAATTACCCATTAATCCTTAATCTAATATGTTTTCATAATCAAATTGCTTGCTTGTTGTGATGTCAATTTTATGCACATGTTATGTTTGATGAAATGCTAAGCCTATGAATCCTTGCATTTACAACCATCTCTTATCTACTCAACTTGACTTGTAAGATATAAACCAACTCGAGTCTTGTTAGACCATGCATAGAAGTTTAATAGGAGGAAAGTAAGTCGACTTGGAGGTGTTGTACAATCTAATCGATTCGGCATCGGGACCCAACTCTTCCTATGAACCGTAAGACATAAACCAACTCGGTTCCTTTACACCAATAATTGCTTGCAACTTTGTAAACATGTTTGTATGATCAACTCCCATGAATCCCCTATGACCCCATGATATCCTAGAACCCTTAATCAATTGTTTACATCCTTCCTTTTATTACTTGTTTTACCTTATTGCTTGCATTAGTCTAGACACAACTACAAACCCAACCAAATTGTGACACTAGCATAAATTGAGATAGATGGACTTAGAACCCAAAGCACATCGTCCCATGGATCGACCTCGACTTACCGCTAACTAGTTGTTTGTTGAGTATTATAAAAAGTGTTTGATTGGATGTGCGACGACCAACTCTTCTCCCGATCAACATCACAACAAGCAAGCAATTTAATTATGAAAACATATTAGTTTAAGCATGATTAATCCCATATTTGTTTTCCTTAATTACCCACTAATACTAGCTAAAGAGACTACTCACTTATTATCATTGTAAACATGTCATTAATGGTGTCAATCATCACAACAAGTGTAAACATGATAAGAGAATGAGGAAACAAACAATAAAGAGTAAAGGGTAAAAGAATTATGCCAAACTTGAGATGATTCCAAATAATAAAGCAAAGAATAAAAGAAGAGAACTTGATTGATTGATGAAGAGTTGTCAATTCTCTAATAATAACCCTATAATATTCAATTACCCAAAAGTAAGAAACTTGAACAATAATTAAGGAAAGATTAATGTGTAGTTTGTGGAAAGATTAAAGAGTAATCTATTCTAATCTATCCCTAATCTAATCTAAGAGGAATTTCTAATGTGGAGGCTTTCTACTCTAAAAACTTGATGCTTTGATTATTTACAAATGGGGTATATATAGTAGAGCTTCATTAGGTTAACTAAAGCTAAACTAGTAATTAACATTTGTGAGTTCTAAGCAGGGAATCGCTAGTCTTTCGGAGAGATGAGCATCTCAGCTGAAGACGCCACGATCCGCTCGTCCAGGAGGGGAATCCGCTCGGATTGTTACAGAGGTGGACGAGCGTCTTTGGGCAAATCCGCTCGGATAATCCGAGCGTCTTCAACGCTTGGACGCTCGAATTCTGGCTCTTGGACGGGCGTCTTGTCTCCTTTGCCGCTCGGATCCTTCTTCAGAATCCTTCTCTTCACTTACTTATCATTCTAGAGGGATTAGTCTTTAGTTCTTGCCTCTCCTTTATACTCGTTCAACCAAGATCGTCAATGTCCTTCCAAATAAGCTCAAGAGACGAAAATTTCCGACTAATTGTCTCCTTTCCTACAAATCAAACACGAAGCAATAGGAAAGCAAAATAGGAAGCATTTGATGGATAAAAAGGCTATGAGACGCTATAATAATGTGCAAAATAGGCTCAATTAGAGGACTAAATGTGCGCAAATAATGTTCACATCAATAATCAAGCAATTATTGTTGTGATGGGATCGAGTTAGTGTATATCTTACAATCCCTAAGAAGGTTTGGGTCCCGGAGCCGAATCGATTAGATTGTACAACACCTACAAGTCGGCTTAATCCTCCCCATTCAACATTATGCATGGTCTAATGAGACTCGAGTTGGTTTATGTCTTACAAGTCTCATTGAAAAGATAGGTGATGGGTAAAAAATGCAAGGATTCATAGGCTCGCATTTCATCAAACATAACATGTGCATAAGTTGAAATCACAACAAGTAAGTAAATAAATTATGTGAACATATTAGATTAAGCATGAATCATTCCCCATGTTGGTTTCTCCTAATTACCCATTAACCCTAGCTAAGAAAACTACTCACTCATGATCAAGTTTAACATGCTAACAAGGTTGTCAATCACATTAACAAGGCAAAATATGATGAATGAATGAAAATGATTAACAATAATTAAAGCAAGGATTAAGAGAATTATACCTATGGAGATTCCAAAATAATAATGCAAAGAATAATAGAAGTACTTGATGATTGATGGAAGGTTGTCAATCTCCCAATAAACGCAATGATCTTCTAATTACCCAAAATAAATGATGAACAATAGAGAAATTAAGGAAAGATTAAGTATTGAGATTTGTATTAAGACTAGATTAAGTGTTGATTATAAGATTAAGATGAGATTACTAATTGATTAAAACGTGATTAAGAGAGTATTAAGATTGCTTGCTAATCTAGGTAGTACAAAGGGATATTTATACTAAATATTAGGTACAAAGATTAGGGTTACTAATGGCTTAAATTACTATTAAGACCCTTAAGAAAAGTTGAGGAAGTGCTCCTCTCCAAGGAGATGCGCATCTCCGTTTTGCTAGTCCCGCATAGATATGCTCGTCCCGAGCGGCTTGGAAGCTGGCACGGATATTTCTGTCAGGAGATCCGAGCAGATCATAGGGGAGACGCTCGGATCCTAGGGCTTCAAGACGAGCGTCTTAAGCTCGGGACGCTCAGGTTGTTGTGTAGGGAGACGTCGGGATTGCTTGCAATCCGCTCGGTTTCTGGGTAAGACACTTCACTTTTCTTCAATCCTCAACAATCCGCGAGGATCTTGTTGGGGATGCAAGGATCCTTTCATCGTTGCCCAATCTACTTTATTATCTACATAGGCCTTCTAGTATCGTCTTCCCTTTGATGCTTGGTCATTAGATGCGATCAATTTAGCTCCATTTCGCCATGTAAATACAAGGTTTGCACTCCTCTCCTATAAAGGAAACAAAACCTCAAAGAATATGGAAAATGGGAAACTAAAGATAGTAAATAACCCAATTATGCACTATAAAGCATAGGAACGAGGCTAATTCGAGGACTAAATGTGCTCAATATGAGTTACATCAAACATCCCCAAACCGAACCTTTGCTCGTCCCGAGTAAAGAGGCGACAAAAACTAGGACCCTTATTCAAACTAACCTACTATTATAGCCGATGTGAGACAATTAGCGATCTCACTCCGCCCCTTCAACTCACAACAAGACAACTATGAAGTAGGATGCCTTCTTGCAAGGCAAGGTGGGGCTTGCCAAAATAGTGATACATCCAATCATTAAAGCACACAAATCATGTAATGGATGCATCTACAAAAATGAATAGCCACTTTTCTCATCTAAGTGGCAGAATATATCTAAAGGGGAAGCAATCTAAGGGTACATATTCCATCATAGATATGGTTTCTTCAAACTAATAAGCCTAGAAGGATACCAATAAATCACCTCCAAGTTGTGTCAAGCTAGGGTACCTTTGTTCTCAATCGTTAAATGCTTTCGCCAAGAGTAGACTCCCATGTTGGTGTAAGTGTCCCCGACAATAATGCGATCACACTTGTCGATCGTATTGATCACATATTTAAATCTCATATCAAGAATACGAAAGGGATGATACATTACATATATAGTCAACTGGTCCACACATATCGGTAATGATTGGCTGGCTAGAGTTTGACATTACTGTCGTGCGACGGTGGTGATCAGTTGATCCCTTGAGGTCACACCTAAAGGACGATTCCCTTAATTGAAAAGGTTAATTAATTGTATGTCGATGCAGATAGATTAATTCCTTAAAATTGAACAAATTATTAGCATAAGAGAGAAAATGACATCTTATTATAATGTGATTAAATAAGATTTTATTTAGTAATTTAAGAAGTTATATTACTAAAATTAATCGGTGTTTGCGAAACACACGAGATGAGAATGATAAGTTAGTCAGAATTACAAGATGTTGTGAATTATACTAACTAGTATTTAAATGACCATTTTTTGTGAAAGTAATTTTGAATTACTGGTCAATTTGTTAAATGTGATTTATTTAATTTATAAATGATATTTAATTTATTAAATATGCATTTTAAATTAAAACATGACATAAGACATGTCAAATGTCACATGACATACAATTGTACAATTGACAAAAATAAAATGGACTCCATATTACACATGGTGACCGAAATTGGTGGGCAATTTTGAGAAGTTTTGTCTTATTCATTTGTCTTATTCATTTGTCTATGACACTTGATAGTGACTTGACCATGACAAAGCCTTACACTAGTTTGTCTTGTGAAGACAAAAAAATAAAAAGAAAAGGGTCCTAAAGACCTCCCCCCCCACCGGTTTTGTCATTAGACATGTTGAGAGTTTTTCTCTCAATTTTTTCTATTCTGTTATGTTTTTTGAAAAACAACATTCTCTCTCTTGTTCTTCATAAATTCAAGTTTTATGAATCAAATTCGTTCAAATCAATCACTAATAATACTAGTAGTAGTATATGAGTATTAGTAACCGATTTTAAGGTAAACCACATTACAAATATCTAGTACATGTTAGTTTGTGGGATTTCGGGATAGTCTTGGGTGCTACTTATTGGAGGGCTTCTATTTTTGAAGTCATGAATGTTCATCCATTATTGGAAAGCTGAAGAACTAACAAGAAGGAGATCTTGTTGGTGCCCATAAATGACCGAAATTTAGATGGTGAGAAATCGATTTTCTTTTCTCTTCTTATTTAGTTTGCATGCATAAGATCAACAATTTATTTTATGACTAAATAAATTTTAACATATATGAATATGTTGAGTATAATGAGATTAATTTTTCCTATTAAGTGGTATCAGAGCCTTAGGTTGTTTGCATGCAAATCGGTTTATAGTTTTTCCGAGTTATATGATTAACATACAAAACTAATTAAATTGGTTTTATGAAGAAAAACCTTAAATTAAATTTGCATGTTAAAAGTTTCTGGTCCTAAGTGATTTTTAGGACATTTTGGTTTATTTATGGATTTTATTGTTCATTTTATATAATAATGGCATCAAAATGTGATTTTATGATAAAAATGTCATTTTTGGATTAAAATTAGCTAAACTTCAATTTTTCCAGTGGTGTTTTGATATGTTTTCACATATATTATCTTATGATGACCTGTAAATTTTCATAATTTTATGAGTTTTTATGCTTGAAATATGGATTTTTCATGATAAAATCGAATTTAAATGGAAAAATAGGTTAATATGAGTAATATTTTGAATCTGGTCATAACAAATTAGTATGTTGTCACATGAAATTTTAAAAGATGTGTGTAAAATAATTGGCTATAATGAAGTCTTTATGCATGATTTATGATTTTTTGATGAAAACTAACATAAATAGTGACTTTAATTAGTGAAAAATTGCTAAAACATACTTCATGACTAAGGAAAAATGTCATATGTTGCATTTTATCACCTATTTCAGATCTAAAAGTGAAAACTAAATAAAAATAATTCTTCTCTTATTTTTATGGTTATTATTGATAAATCCGATAAACCGCAACATTGTTTTTCCTCGATAATTTTCGAAAATTTTAACCTAAGTTTTTTAACATTATGAGTGTCATGGTATTTTTCCAGAATGTTCATGAGTTTAAATTTTAAATTTTGAATTTATTTGAAAGTTTTATGATTTTATTTGAAGTTTATGGTATTATATTGTAATTTTAAGTCCTTTTATTAACAATATTAAGAAATATAAGTTAATTATTGTCAATAATATTAGTGGAGACTAATTTTGAGTCCTAATATGGTTAGGGTAATTAACTTGTGCATAAATATGAATTTATGTAATTTTTGTGATTTTAAAAGGTTAAATCACGCAAATCCGTAAAAACCGATTAGTATACGATATTGGCTCCTTAAAGGCGATTTAGCATAAAATTGGGCATGTTCATACATATTATAATGCTGCATTTTATTTATGATTGTCATATTTTAATTTTATGTAATTTTTGAATTATGTAATTTTACTTAGTATGGCCTTAGTTTTTAATTGATATTACCCGAAATGTATAGGAATATCGATTCGGTTGTAATTTTTTGTGATCTCGTATCACCATTTTGTAATTTAATAGATTTATCTTTATTTTAAATACAAATGTATAATAGGAAATTATGTTATTTGTTATGTAATTTATTTATTCTAGACTTCCTTGAAGACGGTGCCACACGAGAAGGCGATCCATTAAAGACGGTGTTACCTCGAGATGCGTGCCAAAACCGAAGTTCAAGGGACCAATGTAGTTGGTTTCCGAATATGTAATAGTTTATTAGATTTACTTTTTCTTAGGAAGGCCATACTAGGAATTTATTTATGCTTTGCATTTTATTTATATGTTGCATGCATCACTAAATCGCCATAACTAAAACATGCATTATCATTTAAACGAGTATTTCGACCGTGTCAATTACAATTATCATAGTTCACCGCTTTAGTTCACTTAAAACGTGATAGATAATAAATTGACATGACCTCTCGCTAAAATAAACAATTGAGACTTAGCCTTACCAAAAAGTAGAAACCATGAAAACCTATTTCATGAGGGAGTGAGCTCGGCCCTACAGGGGTACAAACCTTGTTACGTAGGGGAAGTGGGTGATAAATGTCTATCCACCGAATTCATGTTGATAAGGGATGAATCGGCCCTACCGTGCCCAAGTTGATGTGGATTTGGATCATGGACACATTTATTCGAAATTTGAATTGAGCTCAACGGAAGTATTCGTGACCGTAGTCGCATGTGTTCCGGGCTAAAGATAAATATTAATGTAATTTTATCGACCATGAGTTCTAAAAGTAGAATCAATTAAAGAGTTAATCCGCCGAGTTATATTGATAAGGGATGAATCGGCCCTACCGTGCCCAAGTTAATATGAATTTGGATCTTGGAATTATTTATCATAGTTGGGTAGAGGCACTATATAACTGCTTTACTTGTTATTTACAAGTATTAATAAAATGACAAATGTTAAGTTTTCCACTATTCCGTTATCATATTGTTCTATTTCTTTACCACAATTCATATACGATATCATTTCGATTTTTATTCAAATCTCCATTAAAACATTGTAACTATAGACAAAAATTTGAATTTTTCTTCTAAAAACCTCGTATTATCCATTGTAAGGATCTCTTGTGAAGAGTATAGATTAGAGTTATTCATTATCAAACAGGCTTTTGATTCTTGACTAACACATCTACTTATAATGGATTGTTTCTCACATGCTTAATTGAATTAAGTACTTTGAAACGTTACATCATTTTGGTAACTAGATTTGTTTGAAATCAAAATTGACCAAAATACCGCAACCACATCAATGAAAGTTTTAAGACTAAACAAATTAATTGAAGAGTAGTCTTCATGAAATTCAATTTTGCTTCTCTAAGCAAAGACTCATTGAATTGAGTGGGAGCATTCTCTTAAACCGTTAAGAAAAGGACGAAGTTCAAAGAAGTAAAATTAGAATGGAATTGATACAAGGTAATGTTAAAAGTGAAGTAATTGAGAATAACGATACTAAACCTATCAATCCCGACCGATAAAGTTTCCATTGTTGTAATTGTTGGACGCTAGAAAGGAAACTATCCCAAGTTATTGAAGAATCAACAAGTTAGTTGTGGGACATCTAATGGGACCTTCTTCTTTAAATGTTTATTTGATTAAAATTTTGCTAGTACTACTCCGTCAATATTAGACATCGGTGGTGGTTTTCATCATTGTATTTGATACATAGGATGATTAGAATATGACGACTAGCAACAATGATGTCGAGAGATAGAGTCATTATGTACTCAATCTACTTTTGGGTTTATATTTATACCTTAATTATGACTATTAAGTGAATAAACTCTAAATAAAAATATAATTTTGTTAAGATACATAAGAGGTTCACTTTTGTGGCCCTATACACCATGATTTGATGTATGGCTAGCCCATTATCAAGGTGATTATATTCTAAATCAAACTAGAATGATATATTATGAAGATGATGCAAGACTCAAATTGGTAACCCAAGATTAAACCTTAGATTCTGGAATGATGAACGCAAAGAGTTATCGATTACTCTTGAAACCATTAGATCTTATGGTATATGCGTATCTTGTATTCAAAGCAAGATGTCTCGTGCCTTTTGGTTTAAAAGTAGATCGAGGTTGTAAATCATTGATCCAAAATAGGTGGATCATTTTCTTTTACCAACTATTTAGGTTGACACTAATGTGTTCACTTAATAAGGTAAATAGAGAAATCTTTGAAGAAGTTCAAAGAGTTCAAGGAATCACGATTTAGTCGTGATGGGATTATCAAAGTGAAGACTTTGATATAAGCCAAATGAAATGTGATATAGTATCACAAGTTAATCTCTCTTAACACACATTATGGGATAATGTGTGGTTGGATAAGAAATCAAACGCTATTCGATATGGTTTGGACTTCAATCAAGTTACTTTAAGTTACTTGATCCTTTTGGGAATTTTATCATTTTGTCTAAATTATTTTTCCACTAAATCCAAAACGAATCATATGAGATATGAAATGGTAGGGTACCATGTTTGTAAGTTTTCAAGAGAAATAAATGCTCATTTTTCCTTATTATAATCACGACTACAACGGGTTTGTGTCTCGTGAAGCTGTCTTTCTAAAATACATGTTTATTTCTAAAAGACAGAGTGGGAGAAATTATTTAAGAGCCACAAAGAATGTTATGTCGCGAGAAACTGGTCTTTCTTGGCTACATGAGACGTTTTGTGTAAGACGTTGTTTCTTCAAAACCTAGGAGGTCAAAGTCATCACTTGTTGAAGATGATGAATTAGTGTTACTTTTAGAAAGTAAAGAGCTTGCAACTTACAAAGAAATTGTTTGATTCAAGTTGATTACTTCTGGAAAGTAATGAACATATGACTTACATGAGAGTGTTTAGGTCACAACTCAATACAAGGCTTAGAGCCATGAAAATCCGAAATAAATTCCAAGTGAATTGTTAGATTTCAAAGCTTGATTGGTGGCAAAGGGTTTTGCACTAGTTGAAATGCTTAAGTCTATTTGGATCTTCTTAGGGATTGTGTTTCATTATGATGATATTCATATAGCGAGTGAATCTAAAACCCACTTCTTAAATTAGAAGGAATGTATTCAATAGATGTCTTGAGTTTTGTAGATTCTTGCCATCCTAAGATAATGTGAAACTTAAGGGAGGGTCTTAAGGAGGACATCAATGAGTTGGAATCAACATTTTGATCATGTGATGAAACTTTTCTCAATAAGTTGAGAAGTTATGTTTATACATGAAGATTAGTGGGAGTTACGGAAATTTTAATTAGTCTAATATATGGATGACATATTGATCATTGGGAATGATTTAAGACTTTTGGAGTATTATAATACATCTTAATATCTGGATTTATGGAGATAAATCCACATGATATTAGCTTCAAATTAGAACTCTTATGTTGATAAGATTCATGACTAGTTCAATCAAGTTGAACATATTTGATTGATTCCCTTTGCTTCCGCTGCCGAATCAATTTTATGAGTAATGATGTATATTACTTCATATACTTTGAGTATGATGAATTGTTTCAAATCGAATTTAAGTAATCTTTACCAAGTAAGCCATAAAGATTACCCTTAAGTGCTTGTAGAAGCATTAAGGAAGTAATGCAAAGTGTTTTTTGATGCAATTTTGTGTAAGGGTGTTACACAAATGACAATTGACAATTGAGATTGCGCATGGTTTCCGACAAAACCATAATCAAAACACATTAGGATGGTTAACGAACCATTGTGGCTATGTTATTTACGAAATAGATTTGCTAGAATCGTTCTAGGCAATAAAGAACAATGAGAAATATTTACAACGAAAATTGAGTACACTTGCAATCATGAGATGTGCAAGAAGGATGAGTCCCGCACACTGTGAAAACAGTGGGAGCTATTCTAAAGCTAGAGGGCCTATGTCTTGATTGGATCTCGACACGTACTCAGAAAGTTTTGTAATGCAAATGTATACATTACGAAGGAAAACGAGTATGTAGTAAAGTTGGGTGAGGTACAAGAAGTTGATAAAACCTACTAACCAAAGCCTTCTCATGGGCTTAACATGATTAGTTATGTCATATGTCATTTCAATTGCATTGAGATGAATAACTACATATAAGATGAAAATGGATTATAAAATTATGAAGTAGTAATAAGGTATTGACTATTCATATGATAATCACATTTGTCGTTCGAGTTTTTAAATCTAAAAACTCCTTTTATACTTTGTTACATCCAAACGGGTTGTAGAGACAATATTGAACCCCGTTAAAGTGAACCTGGATGAACATGGTCTTCGCCCATAGTCACTTGTATGAGGTGACATCTCGAAGTGAATAGAGTGTGATGCGATTGATAGCAAGTTTAAGTGCCATATAGTCATGTGAGATGACTAGTCGATCAAATAGGCAGACTGTTAAGAACACTTTGTCGGGCAGTGTCCGCTTATAGAGTTCTGGCAAATTTATATAGCCTGGTCGTGGCGAGAGCTACTATAGTATTCTAATGAGTCGATTCTTTTGACTAAAGACTGTTCGCATAAGGTGGCACAGTTTCAGATTAACTTTGATTTATGTTACTACGACCTTCGTAAATGGGATCAAATGGGCATATTTTGGATTATGATGGCTGTGGCTAGTCGAAGGGAATAAGTGCGATAGGAATTGTCCACCCCCTTATCAGGGTTAAAACAATATCTCAGGGCCACTCGAGGAGTAATGAACTGGAAATGCGTGGCCACGCTCGGATGGTATCTATGGTAGATAACTCCAGTCAATCCGTTATTCTCCAAATCGAGGAAACAACTCTCGATATGATCACTTACAAGTACGACCCAAAAGACACCTTGCATTGAGTGGGAGATAGTAATAGGACAAGAGAATTGGTGATGCACACTTGTCGAGGACAAGTGGGAGATTGTTGGTGTAAGTGTCCCCGACGATAATGCGATCACAATTGTCGAGCATATTGATCACATATTTAAATCTCATATCAAGAATACGAAAGGGATGATACATTACATATATAGTCAACTGGTCCACACATATCGGTAATGATTGGCTGACTAGAGTTTGACATTACTGTCATGCGACGGTGGTGATCAGTTGATCCCTTGAGGTCACACCTAAAGGACGATTCCCTTAATTGAAAAGGTTAATTAATTGTATGTCGATACAGATTGATTAATTCCTTAAAATTGAACAAATTATTAGCATAAGAGAGAAAATGACATCTTATTATAATGTGATTAAATAAGATTTTATTTAGTAATTTAAGAAGTTATATTACTAAAATTAATCGGTGTTTGCGAAACACGCGAGATGAGAATGATAAGTTAGTCATAATTACAAGATGTTGTGAATTATACTAACTAGTATTTAAATGACCATTTTATGTGAAAGTAATTTTGAATTACTAGTCAATTTGTTAAATGTGATTTATTTAATTTATAAATGATATTTAATTTGTTAAATATGCATTTTAAATTAAAACATGACATAAGACATGTCACATGTCACATGACATACAATTGTACAATTGGCAAAAATAAAATGGACTCCATATTACACATGGTGACCGAAATTGGTGGGCAATTTTTAGAAGTTTTGTCTTATTCATTTGTCTTATTCATTTGTCTATGATACTTGATAGTGACTTGACCATGACAAAGTGATGTGACCATAATTGGCGCATATTTAGCCCCCGAATTACCATTGTTTCCATGCTTTTTAGTGCCTATTTGGGTCATTTCTTATCTTTAGTTCTTTGTTTTGCATATTCTTTGAGATTTTGATCCCTTGGTAGGAAAGGAGTAAGAATCTTGCATTTTCATGGCAAAACGAGGCTAAATTGATTGTATTCAATGACCAAGCATCAAGAAGAGACAAGACTAGAAGGCCTTTGTACATATCATAGTAGAAGAACAATGTTGAGAAAGGATCCTTGCGTCCCCAAGGAAATCCCCAAGGAATTTATGAAGAAAAGGGAAGAAAAGAAGAAGAATTGAAGCTGACCAACAATCCGAACGGATTGCAGACAATCCGCCCGTCCGGCCAAAGACAATCCGAGCGTCCCTCCTTGGAATCCGCTCGGATTCCCCCTCAACAATCCGAGCGTCCCTCTCCCGAATCCGCTCGGATTGCACTGCCTCAAATCCGGCCGTCCCGACTCTAATCCGCACGGATTCACGCAAAGACATGATTTCATTCTTCAAGCTACGAAAAGAGAAGCCCTTCTCTCAGAAAATACCGGGTCCTCCTTGCTCAACTTAAAAAGTGTAATTACTAGTTTAGCCGTTAGTTAACCCTAATGCATCCTCCCTAATTTTCACTATAAATACCCCATTAGTCTAATTAGAGGAGCATGTTCTTCTTATCAATATTTAGAGTAGTTAATATCAATCAAATCTCTCTTCAATATTGTAATCAAGTATTAATCAAGTTTTAATCCAAGTTTTAGTTCTTTAATCTCTCTCTTGTTCTTCCTTTATTTTGGGTAATTAGAAGATTATTGGGTTTATTGGGAGATTGACAACCTTCCATCAATTATCAAGTTCTTCTATTATTCTTTGCATTATTATTTTGGAATCATTAGTAGGTATAACCTCTTAATCCCTTTTTAATTATTGCTAATTACTTTCATTTATTCATCATGTTTCATATTGTTGGTATGATTGACAACCTTGCTAGCATGATCAACATGATAATGAGTGAGTAGTCTCTTAGCTAGGGTTTAATGGGTGATTAGGGGAAACCAACATGGGGGATGATTCATGCTTAAATCAATATGCTTTCATATCTTATTTGCTTGCTTGTTTTGATCTTAATACATGCACATGTTATATTTGATTAAATGCTAAGCCTATGAATCCTTGCATTGTAAGGTTATATCCGTATGATACCCTTTAAATTTAGGACTATAACGTAAATTTAACATGCGAATATCGTCATAAAACATAAATACAATAGAGAAACGATAAGGAATAAGAATCAACCTCGGGTCCTTTATAGTGCGGCGTAAAGAACAGAAATCAACAGAGATTTCCTCCTAATTGTTGCACCCAAGACCGTCTGAGAAATGCCCTTGTGCTAGAAGGTGTTCTCTGATTGCCTTGCAATATTGAGAGAACTTGTTGTGAGGTTTTTCGAGATGTGAGATCTAGGTATCAGAGAGAAAATGTCTCCAAAACCCTAGTTTTCTGTAAAATGAAATTGTCTAGGTCACAAAAGGAGAGGAGCTCTCCTTTTGTGTGTTTCGGCCAGCCGTGGGTCTGCATGGGGAAGTGGGCTTCCACTTCCTCTTAGTTTTTACCTCGTGGACTGGCTCGAAAATTGCTAAATGTATATGACGCGATTTTTTATAAATCGTCATCGGTTATCGGCTATTAAAACATCAACTAATAACACGGGTTAGTTGAAGTATTAATACATGTCCGACAAAGACGATATTGTATAATTAAATTCAATATACATTAATCAAATATAAAACGCTTATATTTAATTTTACGAATTAACTGGTTAATTCGCCTTAGCCCATAATATTTAATCCGTATTAAATATAATATCTCAACATCACATTTTGACTAATTACTAGTCAAATAACTCGGACTAACTGGTTAGTCAAATTTGGCATCTACATGACTGTATTTTCATACCGTCACATCTCTCGAACGTATCCTATAGGTGTGACTTTTAGGGATCAGTTGATCACCGCCATCTGTATGACAATAACGTCAAACTTATCTAGCAAGCCAACCGTTATTGATAAACGTGGATCAACTGATAATAATACCAAAAGTATGCCCTTTGATCCTTTTAGAGGTTTATAAGTCCTTGCACTAACTGTTAAGGACACCAACCCCAAAAAGCTCCCACTTGTCCGTACAAGTGTATGTGCAATGACGTTATCCGCACTAACTGGAGGACACAGCCCCAACATGCATTTACTATCATCTCCTATCTTTTCAATGAGACTTGTAAGACATAACCCAACTCGAGTCTTGTTAGACCATGCATGTGTTGAGTAGGAAAGATTAAGTCGACTTGTAGGTGTTGTACAATCTAATCGATTCGGCTCCGGGACCCAAACTTTCCTAGGATTGTAAGACATAACCCAACTCAATCCATCACAACAATAATTGCTTGCTTATAATTTGAGAACATGTTTGTATGATCATATCCCATGATTCCCCTATGAACCCATGACACCCTAGTGCCTTTAATCAATTGTTTACACCCCTTATTTTATTCATCTTGCTAGTTTACTTTCATTGTTATTTTAGTTTAGTGACCTTCTACATCAACCCAATTTGTGACACCCCTATACACTACTAGTTACAATAGAATTCTCATTTCAATACCCGTCCCTTGGGATCCGACCTTTACTTGCCTCTTTACTAATTGTAGAGTTGTTTGTGAAGTATAAATTGTGTGTTGTATCGACCATTGACCAACGACCACATATACTTAATTGTGAACACCAAATGGCCTCGATCAAAAATGGCGCCGTTGCCGGGGACGGTGTTTAATTGATTTAAGATTTCTTTTATTGTTATTAGTTGTGTCTTTCTTCAACTTGGGGAAGTAAAACTCCTCAAGGTTTGTTCTAATTGTTTTTGAGTTGTTTGATATTTTGCATGTCTAGAAGGTTACAAGGTGATTTGTTACCTTTTGACCGTGAAATCGAAAGAACCTTGACGAATAATAGGAGACTTGTTAGGAGGAATTTGAGAGGTGTTCGTGAAGTTGTTCAACCCACTAGTGAGTTTGTCAATCCTTTCGCAATAGAAGGAGAAGAGAACCCATTACACAATATCCCACAAAATCCACCTACAATGCCTAAATTCTCGTCACACTCTATACCCACCGAGGAGAATCTACCAAATGGTACTCCTACACCACAACATCTAACCGGAAATTTTATTGCCAAGTCCGCCTTCATCCAATTAGTTGAGAGGAGCCAATTTGGGGGGATGCCAAGTGAAGACCCTCATTCTCATATGGAAACCTTTTGCGATTATTGTGATGCTATCTCTCAAACGGGCGTGACTCAAGACCAAATTAGATGGGTCTTATTTCCTTTTTCATTAATCGGCACCGCAAAGCAATGGTTGAAGGGTCTTGATAAGGCCACCCTTGGAATAGATTCTTGGAAGAAGTTAGCTCTAGCTTTCTACAAGAAATTCTACCCACCGGAAAAGACTAACATGCTAAGAGCTCAAATTACGGGTTTTAAGCAAAGGGATGAAGAATCTTTGTATGAAGCTTGGGAGCGGTTCAAAGGTGTTTGTCGCTCATGTCCTCATCATGGACTTAGCGAATGGTTTTTGGTACAACAATTTTGGAATGGTTTATATGAAGATTCAAGGAACATTATCAATATGGGATCAAATGGAATGATCACCGAAGTTGATGACAATCAAACATGGAACAAGATTGAGGAAATGGCGGTACATAATTCACAATATAGTAGACCTCGCAAGGCTACTAGAGGAGGAAAGTATGAAGTGGACTCCGTTACTCAATTGGGTGCTCAACTTAGTGCTCACATTGACACAATCAACTTGAAGTTTGAACAAGCTATGGCTAGACTTGAGGAAAACTCGAAATCATCAAAGCATCATGTCAATGCCATGACGGCATCCTCATCAATCCCAAGTGGGATATGTGAGAATTGTGGAACTTTGGGTCATGACTCAAGTGAGTGTAGGGGAACAACCGAACAAGTTAATGCTTTCCAAGCTTACAAAAGTGGTACCCCTTATTCAAATTTTTACAATGAAAACACCAAGTTCCATCCAAATCTCTCATACAAAAGCCAAAATGTTCAAAACCCTCAAACAACATACACTCCACCACCCATGAGAAACCAAAATCAAAGACCCTTTTACAATCAAAACCAAGGTTACCAAAATCAAAATCCATACAATCACCAAAATGACCAAGGTTTTGATGTCCAAAAAGCGGTCCTCCAAATGCAAAAGAATCAACAAAAAATTTTCACTCAAATGCAAAAAGATAGCCAAGCAAAAGACACCACCATCAACAACATTCTAGCTCACACCAAGATGTTGGAAACACAATTGACTCAACTAGCATCTTCAAGCTCACAAAGACAAAAGGGGCAATTACCACCTCAAAGTAATCCCCCTAGATATGAAACGGTTAGTGCCATTCACTTGAGAAGTGGTACAAGGTATGAGGCACCGAAGAAGCAAGTTGAGGATGAAGTTGTGCAAGCTAGTGAAAACGAAGAAATTGTGCAAAGCCCCAAAGAAGGGGAATCATCAAAAGAAGAAAGTTCAAAGAAAAATGAAGACAAGGCCAAAGAGAAGGAACCCATTGTGATTAGACTTCCTTTTCCAAGTCGTCAAGCCAAGCCCAAATTTGATGATCAACTTGGAAAGTTCATGGAGATTGTGAAGAATTTAGAAGTCTCAATTCCTTTCACGGAATTAATCAATCACGTTCCGGCCTATGCAAAGTACATGAAAGATATCCTCACAAAGAAGAAGTCGATCCGGAAACTTGAGACTATCGCCTTCACTAAGGTGAGTAGTGCAATACTTCAAGGGAGTTCACCTCCAAAGTTAAAGGATCCGGGAAGCTTCTCAATACCGTGTACCATTGGCGACACGACGATCAACAAAGCCTTATGTGATCTAGGGGCTAGTGTGAGTGTCATGCCGTACTCGGTGAGTAAAAGGTTGGGAATGGGAGAGCTTAAATGCACCAATATCACACTCCAAATGGCCGATAGATCGACGAAGACACCATTAGGGATATGGGAAGATGTCCCCGTGCGAATTGGGAAGTTTTTCATCCCGGTGGACTTTGTCATTGTTGATATGGAGGAAGATTCCAACATTCCTATCATCTTAGGAAGACCTTTCCTACACACCGCCGGTGCGGTGATTGATGTGAAACATGGAGAGCTCACTCTAGAAGTGGGAGATGAAAGCATAACTTTTAATCTTGACAAAACCATGAGAGCTCCTCGTTTGCGTGAGCCATGTTTCATGATTGATCATTATAGCCGAAAAGATGAAAGGAAGAAATCGGAACTCCAATGGAAGAAGAAAGATGAAGATGCTCCATTCAAAGAGCAAGTGAATTGTGACAAGGAGAGCTTGCAAAGCTCATCAAAATCAACCAAGGAAGAAGAGGATGGCCTCATTGGCCAAGAGAAGAAATTGGGAGAGTTGTCTCCATCTAAGCAAGAGATTTTCAATGATCAACTCAATGAAGTTTGTGGTCTTTGGGACGACGAGTTTGAAGGGATTTTTAATCCCAACATTGGGCATGCCATCGATCATGATCAACAACAAGGGCCACGGTCTATTGAGGACCTCTACCATAATAATGAACAAGCTTTTGATTACTTTTTCAAGGTGTTGAGCAACATCAACAACACCTTGAACATGCCCCCTTGACATCTCATCAAGAATGAGAGTTTGGTGGAGTCCTCCCTAAACCACCACTTGTAAATATTTCTAACTCCCTAACTTACATTTCAATTTTTGTATTGCATTTTTTGTCATTTTTGGATTTTCATTTACTTTGATCAAACTAATTGTCATGTAAGAGAGAAGTGAGGGAGGGACTAACGACTTCAATTGATGTGTAGTGCCTTACCTTAGTGTGGGGATGGGAATTGCCTAGGCTATTCATGCCTTAGTAGTGCCCCCACAATGAAGAACACAAGAAATGAAGAAGAATGGAAGAATGGTAAAGGGAAATGCATTGCGTGCGAATGGAATGAATCCGGGTACAAAGGACCAGAATCCGAGCGGATTGTACCAAATCCGCTCGTCTTCAACAATCCGAGCGTCCTGCTGAGAAGACGCCCGTCCTGAGCTGAGCTGAAAATTGAAAATTTCTTGACTGTTGAAGAATCCGAGCGGATTTCTGGAAAGACGCCCGTCTCATAGAATCCGTCCGCCTTGTGAAGAAGACGCCCGTCTTTGCAGCTGAAGAAAACAAAGAAATTTCTCTCGGGATCTGAAATCCGTCCGTCCCGCAAAGCAAATCCGCCCGTCCCATCACGGAAGAATCCGAGCGGATTCCCAGAATCCGCCCGTCTTTAGGCGAGCTTCGAAAATTTTGAAGCTGCAGAATCCGCACGGATTGGGCCTAATCCGCACGGATTGCCCCTGCGTTTTCGAAAATTTCGACTTCTTTAAATACCCTCCCACCTTCATTCCTTCATTCATTCATTCATAAACACTACCCACAACATCAAAACCCTCATCCTCTCCATCACAAAAACAAAAACCCTCAACAAAATCCACCAAAATCAAATCAAACCATCCTTCAAACAACAAATCAATCACTCCATCTTCAATAAAAATCAAAACCAAGAAGAAAATCTTCAACCTTTGAGTCGATTTTTGATTTCATAAAGGCAAAGCCTTTCACCTTCAAATCGATTTGGGCATTCTACAAATTGAAGATTTTTGACTCTTTTCTTGGTTAGTTCATCAAATGGCAAGGACAAAGGGAGCAACAAAGGCACCAAAGGCAAAGGCTCTCTCTCAAAGGCAAAAAGCTCTCCAAACAAAGAAAGCTTTGGCAATGGTGGTATCAACACCAAACTTGGAAGTGCAACCACAACAACAAAAAATTTCTATGGGAGCATCACCTTCTACTCCGGTAATCGATCAACTCTTGCATTATCCGGAGGTAACTTTTATTTCCGATACCCATAGAAATACATTTGTCAAGTTTGCTATGAAATCAATTCAATCCACCAAATTCATATGTGAAGATGCCTTGGAGAAATTGGGTGTTCTTGAACAAACAAAAGCCTTTTTCAATGCCATGGGTTTGAAGAAATTATTTGAAACAAAGGAATCGACATACCCTTCCCTTGTCTTGGAATTCTTAAGTTCTTTAAAAGTTACCAAAGTTGAGGATAGGGAAAATCTTGAGTTTCGTCTAGCTAACATTAGTAGACGCATTACCTTTAAGGAATTAGGTGAAATTTTGGGTCTTAGCGATGAATCGAGATATCTTAAGCATTATGGAAAGTATGACCCCGAGCCTCTTTGGGAGGCAATCTCCGGGAAGAAATTCGATGATTTTCATGCTTGTCGTGCTCTTTTGGTCCATCATCCAGGCATAAGAGTATGGCACAAAGTTGTGGGAAATACCATAATTGCTAGGAAAGACACCAATCATTTCACAAGACTTGATTTTATCCTCCTTGAATCGGCTTTGAATGTCGGAAGAATCCATACCAAGCCTTTCAATTCTTTGAGGCTATTGGTTGATAGATGGCTTAATGTTGATAATGGGAAGAAGGGTACAACCGTTATTGTTAATGGCGGCCTAGTCACGGTCCTAGCCAAGCACTTTGATCCTAATTTCAATAAGGATAGCAAGTACAAGGCAAAGGAAGGTGGCCATCTTATTAATATGCACATTATGATTAACAAGTTCAAGTGGGTTGCCCATAACCCCCTTGACACTAAATATGGATGGCTAACAAGTGAAGCTAGATCGTTCACCTTACCCTCGAAGATTTGTCGTCTAAGTGTCCACCGGACCAACTATCTACTTCCCCTATCCGAAGAAGCCGAGTACATCATTCAACAACAAAAGGGTGATCATGAAACCCCCTCCTCTTCCATTGTTATACCGCCTTACCCCTTTGTGTGTGAAGAGTTCAAACCAGAAGGAGTTGAAATTGGGAAAGACTATGTCACTCTTCTTATGCAAGCCATGCACAAGCAAGCTTATGAAGATCGGAAGAATGCATATTTGGCTCAATATCCTCCCCTCCTACATTTAGCTAGGCAAGGACTCCTTGATCCATCTTGTCCTTTGCCTAGTTGGGCGGATAAAGAAGCCTTGTTTCCGGGTGCATCTAGGGACGTGGTGGAAGATAATGAGGTTGTTGGAAATGGTGAAGAAATTGATGATAATGTTGAGGAAGAAGCAAGTGGAGATGTAGAAATAGATGGTGAAGATGATGATGAACAAGATGATGGAGAAAGTGAAGAAGAAAGTGCCAAGGAAAGTGGCAATGTGACCACTTCTCATGAGGGAAGTGATGATGATGATAGCATGATGGAGGACTAGCAAGCCTTGGAGACTCCTACACTCCCATGGTTTGTGTCTATATCTCTTTGTATTTTATTTCATTTTGATCATTGTTGGTTTAGTCCTAGCAACATCAAAGGACTCACACCTCGGTTCCATTGAGGTGTTCTTTATTGTTCCCATTTGTAAAATCCAAAATGACAATCTAGTCTCATGCATAGCATAGTGTGTGCATGAACTACCCCAATGCTTTGACATTAGCAATAGTGTCTCACTCGGTTTGGGGAAGTTGATGCATACACAACGGGAGGTAATCTAAATTATCCTCTCCGTCATAACAAAAACCATGCATCATGTAGTATAGCTTAGTGTAGAATTGCATTTAGTATAGAAATCATGCATCATCTTTGCATAATTTCCATCATTTTGGCCATTGAGGACAATGCCCATATTAGTGTGGGGATGGGAATTCTAACACTTAACTTTTATTCAAAAACCCATAAAAATTGAAAAATTTCAAAAACCATAAAAATTTGAAAAATTGAAAACCCAAAAACAAGTTCATTTCCTTTGTATATATTGTCTTGTATATATTGTGTTTGTTTTATCCTTGTTCACTTTGATTGACTACGCCACATCCGAGACATGAGGATATTGAAGACCGCATGGTATGATCTTTCCAATCTCCTTTTTCCTCTTTATGTTAATGACTATGTGGCCTTATTTTGATTGATGCGGTAAAAACAATGTGAACTTAGGATTGCATTTAGTTTATATGGCATATTAGTTGGTAGAATCATTTGCAATATGATGTTTATATGCTAGTTGCATCATGGCATGTAGTTTGCATGTTAGAAAAATTTTGCGAAACCGTCTACTTGGGAAGCTTGACAAGTGTATATAGGCCCTAGTAGATGCTTTTTATTCTTAAGACTTTGCTTGTTAGAATGCTTGTAAAACACCCTAGGATGTGTCATGCTAGTATCCTTTGACCCATGGTTTAAGGCCTAGTCAAGAGTACCTTGTGGTGTGATAACTCCTTGGCTACCGTTTATTCCAAGGTGACCCTTGAAACCATGCACCCATACATCCATCATCCATGTTCTACCATATTTTTGTCATCAAAGGGAATGGGCACAAAAAGAAATTGTTCAAAAATTTGAGTTCAATGAAATGAAAAGTGAAAGAAAGTTTGCAAAAATGCATCAAAAGAAAAGAGGAGCAAAAATAGAACTCCTAAAGCTTCAAATACAAGGCACCCTCGTTACTAATTGGGGTGACTTTGAAAATGTTCAAAAAGAAATGCAAAAAAAGTTGTCAAGTATTGAAATGCCAAAAATCAAAAAGAAATGGCAAGAAAGTGTTCTCAAATGTCAAATGCCACATGAAATTGGGGGGAAAAACAAAAACAAAAGCAAACTCCCAAAATGAAACTCAATTACTATCGATCCCTTTATCCATCATATCCATTTTTGTGCATGGTAGAGAGGGGACGACCCTTCTTCTTGTCTAGGCAAGATGGGGAATTCCGCGATCCTCCAGTGTTTCTAACACCATAGGGAGTCTACCCTTGACAAAAGCATTTAACGATTGAGGACAAAGGTACCCTAGCTTGACACAACTTGGAGGTGATTTATTGGTATCCTTCTAGGCTTAGTAGTTTGAATAAATTGCATCTATGAAGGATTGTGTACCCTTGAATTGCTTCCCTTGTAGGTAATTTCCGCCACTTGATGAGGGAGTGGCTATTCTTTTTGTAGATGCATCCATTATGTGATTTTATGTGCTTTAATGTTTGGATGCATCGCCATTTTGGCAAGACCCACCTTGCCTTGCAAGAAGGCATCCTACCTCATGGTTGTCTTGTTGTGAGTTGAAGGGGCGGAGTGAGACCCGTTAATTGTCTCATATCGGCTATTATTATTAGGATAGGTTAGTTTTGGTCCTAGTCTTTGTCACCTCTTTACTCGGGACGAGCAAAGGTTCGGTTTGGGGATATTTGATGTGACCATAATTGGCGCATATTTAGCCCCCGAATTACCATTGTTTCCATGCTTTTTAGTGCCTATTTGGGTCATTTCTTATCTTTAGTTCTTTGTTTTGCATATTCTTTGAGATTTTGATCCCTTGGTAGGAAAGGAGTAAGAATCTTGCATTTTCATGGCAAAACGAGGCTAAATTGATTGTATTCAATGACCAAGCATCAAGAAGAGACAAGACTAGAAGGCCTTTGTACATATCATAGTAGAAGAACAATGTTGAGAAAGGATCCTTGCGTCCCCAAGGAAATCCCCAAGGAATTTATGAAGAAAAGGGAAGAAAAGAAGAAGAATTGAAGCTGACCAACAATCCGAACGGATTGCAGACAATCCGCCCGTCCAGCCAGCACAATCCGAGCGTCCCTTTCCTGAATCCGCTCGGATTGCACAGCCCAAATCCGGCCGTCCCGACTCTAATCTGTACGGATTTCTGCACAGCACGGATTTCATTCTTCAAGCTACGAAAAGAGAAGCCCTTCTCTCAGAAAATACCGGGTCCTCCTTGCTCAACTTAAAAAGTGTAATTACTAGTTTAGCCCTTAGTTAACCCTAATGCATCCTCCCTAATTTTCACTATAAATTCCCCATTAGTCTAATTAGAGGAGCATGTTCTTCTTATCAATATTTAGAGTAGTTAATATCAATCAAATCTCTCTTCAATATTGTAATCAAGTATTAATCAAGTTTTAATCCAAGTTTTAGTTCTTTAATCTCTCTCTTGTTCTTCCTTTATTTTGGGTAATTAGAAGATTATTGGGTTTATTGAGAGATTGACAACCTTCCATCAATCATCAAGTTCTTCTATTATTCTTTGCATTATTATTTTGGAATCCTTAGTAGGTATAACCTCTTAATCCCTTTTTAATTATTGCTAATTACTTTCATTTATTCATCATGTTTCATATTGTTGGTATGATTGACAACCTTGCTAGCATGATCAACATGATCATGAGTGAGTAGTCTCTTAGCTAGGGTTTAATGGGTGATTAGGGGAAACTAACATGGGGGATGATTCATGCTTAAATCAATATGCTTTCATATCTTATTTGCTTGCTTGTTTTGATCTTAATACATGCACATGTTATATTTGATGAAATGCTAAGCCTATGAATCCTTGCATTTACTATCATCTCCTATCTTTTCAATGAGACTTGTAAGACATAACCCAACTCGAGTCTTGTTAGACCATGCATGTGTTGAGTAGGAAAGATTAAGTCGACTTGTAGGTGTTGTACAATCTAATCGATTCGGCTCCGGGACCCAAACTTTCCTAGGATTGTAAGACATAACCCAACTCAATCCATCACAACAATAATTGCTTGCTTATAATTTGAGAACATGTTTGTATGATCATATCCCATGATTCCCCTATGAACACATGACACCCTAGTGCCTTTAATCAATTGTTTACACCCCTTATTTTATTCATCTTGCTAGTTTACTTTCATTGTTATTTTAGTTTAGTGACCTTCTACATCAACCCAATTTGTGACACCCCTAGACACTACTAGTTACAATAGAATTCTCATTTCAATACCCGTCCCTTGGGATCCGACCTTTACTTGCCTCTTTACTAATTGTAGAGTTGTTTGTGAAGTATAAATTGTGTTTTGTATCGACCATTGACCAACGACCACATATACTTAATTGTGAACACCAAATGGCCTCGATCACAAAGCCTTACACTAGTTTGTCTTGTGAAGACCAAAAGTAAAAATAAAAGCGTCCTAAAGACCTCCTCCCCACCGGTTTTGTCATTAGACATTTTGAGAGTTTTTCTATCAATTTTTCCTATTCTCTTATGTTTTATGAAAAACAACATTCTCTCTCTTGTTCTTCATAAATTCAAGTTTTATGAATCAAATTCGTTCAAATCAATCAATAATAATACTAGTAGTAGTATATGAGTATTAGTAACCGATTTTAAGGTAAACCACATTACAAATATCTAGTACATGTTAGTTTGTGGGATTTTGGGATAGTCTTGGGTGCTACTTATTGGAGGGCTTCTATTTTTGAAGTCATTAATGTTCATCCATTATTGGAAAGCTGAAGAACTAACAAGAAGGAGATCTTGTTGGTGCCCATAAATGACCGAAATTTAGATGGTGAGAAATCGATTTTCTTATCTCTTCTTATTTAGTTTGCATGCATAAGATCAACAATTTATTTTATGACTAAATAAATTTTAACGTATATGAATATGTTGAGTATAATGAGATATAGATTTCTAACATCTCAATGGTGTTAGAAACACTAGAGGATCGCGGAATTCCCCTTCTTGCCTAAACAAGAAGAAGGGTCATCCCTTGTCTACCATGCACAAAAGTGGATACGATGGAAAAGAGATCAATAGAACTTGAGTTTCATATGGGAGTTTGATTTTTGTTGTTGTTTTTTCCCCCCAATTTGTGGCATTTGACATTTTGAGAGCATTTCTTTTTGCCATTTCTTTGATGTTTGACATTTTCAACACTTGACAATTTCAACTTTTTGCATTTCTTTTTGAATATTTTCAAAGCTACCCTATTTGTAGTGAGGGTGCTTATATTTGAAGCATAGGAGTTTTCATTTTTGTTACTCCTCTTTTCTTTTGATGCATTTGAAAACTTTTGGACTTTTCATTTCAATTCTTGAACTCAAATTTTGAACAATTTTTGTGCCCATTCCCTTTAATGACAAAATGTGGTAAAATATGGATGATGGTTGCATGGTTTCAAGGGTCACCTTGGAATAAACGGTAGCCAAGGAGTTATCACACCACAAGGTACTCTTGACTAGGCCTTAATCCATGGGTCAAAGGATACTAGCATGACACATCCTAGGGTGTTTTACAAGTATTCTAACAAGCAAAGTCTTAAGAAGAAAAAATATCTACAAGGGCCTTATATACACTTGTCAAGCTACCCAAATAGAAGCTTTCACAAAACTTTTCCTAAATGCAACTACATGCCATGATGCAACTAAAATTTATACAACCTAATGCATATGCTTCTACCAACTAGTATGCCAAATAATCTAAATGCAATCCTAAAATCACATTGTTTATACCGCATCAATCAAAAGAAAGCCACATAGTCATTAACATAAAGAGGAAAAAGGAGATTGGAAAGATCATACCATGCGGTCTTCAATATCCTCATGTCTCGGATGTGGCGTGTCGATCAATGTGAAAAAGGATGAACAAACACAATATATATACACAAGACTACACTATAAAGGAAATGAACATGTTTTTGGGTTTTTGCATTTTTCAAATTTTTATGGTTTTTATGTTTATAAAATAAAAAGACATGTTTTTGTATTTTTCAAAAAATTTCAATTTTTATCATTTTTTTGTTTAAAAAGTAATGTTAGAATTTCTCATCCCCACACTTGTATGGGCATTGTCCTCAATGACCAATACGATAGGAAATTATGCAAGCTATATGAAATGCATGATTTCTAAATGCAAACTATGTGACATATATATACAAAAGTGAATGCAAACTAAGCTTATGCTATATGATGCAGTAATTTTTGTTTGGTTGGAGAGCATAATTTAAATTTACTCCCAATGCATATGCTTGAACTTCCCCAAACTAAAATAAACACTATTTCTAATGTCAAAAATTGGGAAAGTTCACGCATAAGAGTGATATGCATGAAACTATAATTGTCATTTTTTATTTTACATGGTGGGAACAATGAAAATACTCATGATCAAGAATAAAAATATATGAAAACAAGAGAAATGAATAAAGCTAAGGGAGGTGTAGGAAACTCACAAAGTATCGTGGCATCCTCCCAAGAGCTTGCTAATCCTCAATCATCGCCTATGGCGACGTCACTATCATCTCCATCATCATCATCCTCACTAGCATCTTTGTCATCATCTACCTCCATAGACCCGGAGGCTTCACCACTTTCACTTGAGCTTTCTTCTTCTTCCTCACTTCCCTCTTATTCTTCACCTTCTTTATCTTCTTCTCCACCACTCTCAACAACAACCTCCTCATCACCCATGCTAGCATCCCTAGGAAACAAAACTTCCCTATCCGCCCAACTAGGCAAAGGACATGATGGGTCAAGAAGTCCTTGCCTAGCTAGGTGCAAGAGGGGCAGATGTTGAGCTTTATATGCATTGACTCGGTATTCATGGGCTTGCTTGTGCATTTGTTGCATCAAAAGAGTCAAGTAATCATTCCCCACCGTAACACTTTCGGGTCGAAACTCATGGTAGGTGAACGGGTAGGGTGGAGTGATAATAGAGGAGGAGGGCTCGGCAATGGCCTCCCTATGGTGTTGCATTATGGACTCGGCTTCTTTGGAGAGTGGGAGAAGATAGTGTGGGCTACGGACATTAGCCGGCAAGTTTTGTTCGGTAGAATGAAGGACTTGGCATCTTTTGTAAGCCACTCAAATTTGTTGTCAAGATTGTCTTTCTAGACCCAATGGAATTTGTGAACCATAGTGGCTAGATCAATGAGGTGGCCTCCTTTAACCGGCTTATAAGTGTCATCTTTGTTGAAATTTCGGTTAAAGTGCTTTGCCAACCAAGTTACCAATCCCCCATTTACTACTATAAAGGCCGCACCTTCCTTGCCATGATCGATATTAAGCCACCTTTCGATCAAAAGTTGAAGAATATTGTACTTCGTGGTGAACTTTCTATCAACATTTAAGGTTGACTCGAGATAGATAAAATCAAGTTCGGTGAAGTGGTTTGTTCCCTTCCTAGCAATAAGAGTATGCCACTACCTTGTGCATACCCTTATGCCCGAGTGATGAACATAAAGGGCGCGACATTTATGGAAGGACTCGAATTTCTTCATGGTAATAGCTTTCCACAAAGGGGCGGGATCATATTTTGTTTAAGGTTTCTTCACATAAGTTGAGTCATTATCAAGACCAAACTTTGCCAAAATCATTAAAGGACATCTTCCTACCCACATTCTCAAGGCGGAATTTAATATTCGTTCAAGTCTCCACCTTTGTAACTTTCAATGAACTTAGACATTCCAAGGTGAGGGAGGGGTAGGTCAACTTATGCATATTAAACAATGTAAGCAACCCCATAGACTCAAAGAAGTTCTTGGTCCTTTCAAGGACACCCAATTTGGTCAAGGCATCTTCACAAATAAACTTGGTGGGTAAAATCGATTTCTTAGCAAGAGACACAAAATTTTTCTTACGAGAATAGGATGTGAAAGTTACCTCCGGATATTTTTCTAGTTGCTCAATAACCGGGATAGAAGGAGTAGCTTCCACCATAAGAATAGGAGTTTCTTGAATTTCCATTCTTGCTTATTGAACCACCAAAGCTTTTGAGGCTTGAAGTGCTTGTTGCCTTTTGGAAAGGTTTGGTTTTGTAGGTGCCTTGCTTTCACCTTTGGTCCTAGCCATTGTTCTTCTCCTTGTATGTATCAACAACCAAAAATTTGCTTGAATTCTTGTGTAATCCTCAAGTTTTATTAAAACCCAAATCGATTTAGAATTTTAGAATTTTGCCTTGTATCCTAGAAAATCGATTCAAACTTTGTGGATTTTGATGTTTAGATGGGTTTTTGTTGATAAAGGAGTGATTTGTTTGGGTTTTGAGGGAGTTTGGAATTGATTTGGGCGAATTTGGTTGAGAAAATTGATTTTTATGGATGGAGGGATTGAGGATTTTGAGGGTTTTGGAGGTGTGTTTTTGTTTTGAATGGGTGAAATGAATTGGGAAAGGGGGGTTTTAAACCCGTAATTTTGAATTTCAGCAGGGGAGACGAGCGTCTGCTGGTCGGGACGCTCGGATTCTTTGTCAGCCAGTTTGAGAAATTACAACCCGTGCTTAGACGAGCCTCTTCAGCAGGAGACGAGCGTCTTTCTGAAGGGAGACAAGCGGATTCTTTTGAGGACGCTCGGGTTCTTGGCTAGGGAGAAATCTCAAATTTTAATAGAAACAGGATGAGCGGATCCTCACTGAGACGAGCGTCTTGGTTGAGACGAGCGGATTCCTTTAGGAGACGCTTGGATCTTAAGTTAGAGAAAATTTTTCCTTTCCAGCTCTCTCAGGACGAGCGTTTTTCTCACAGGACGCTCGAATTACAGCCAAGACGAGCGGATTTCTAATGAGACGCTTGGATTGCCCCTGTGCCTTGTCGACAAAAGTTACTCAACCAAAACAATATTTATAACTTCACAAACTACCCTTAGTAAAGAGGCAAGTAAAGGTCGGATCCCAAGGGAGGGGTATTGATGTAGGATTTTCAATTGTAAATGGTCGTGTCTTAGGGTGTCACAATTTGGGGCCAAACCTTCTTAGGGATTGTAAGATATACACGAACTCAATCCCATCACAATAATAATAGCTTGCTTATATTTTGAGAACATGTTTGTATGATCAACTCCCATGTATTCCCCGATGAACCCATGATACCCTAGTGCTTTAAATCAATTGTTTACACCTTCATTTTATCTACCTTGCTTTGTTTTTATTGTTGATTAGTTTTAATTGATCTCCTATCTCAACTCCAAATAGTGACACCCTAAGACACGACAATTTACAATTGAAAATCCTACATCAATACCCGTCCCTTGGGATCCGACCTTTACTTGCCTCTTTACTAAGAGTAGTTTGTGAAGTTATAAATATTGTTTTGGTTGAGTAACTTTTGACGACGAGTTTTACAACAACACCAAAAATGGCGCCGTTGCCGGGTATGGTGTTAACTTGATTTGATTTTCTTTGAACTGTTTTTAGTTGTGTCTTTTTTTTACCTTGGGGAAGTCAATCTCCTCAAGGTTTGTTCTAATTGTTTTCAAGTTGTTTGATATTTGCATGTCTAGGAGATCACAAGGTAACTTCTTACCCATTGATCTTGAAATTGAAAGAACTTTGACCAACAATAGAAGACTTGCTAGAAATACTTTGTGAGGTATTGGTGAGATTGTGGACATTCAACCAAATGACATTGTGTTCATCAACCCTTTTGCAAGAGAAGGAGAGGATAACCCAGTACAAAACCCACCACAAAATTAACCCACAATGCCTAAATTTTTATCACATTCCGTACCAACCGAGGAAAACCTACCAAATGGTACTCCTATACCACAACATTTAACCGGTAATTTCATCGCCAAATCTGCATTTATACAATTGGTAGAGAGAAGTCAATTTGGAGGGATGCCTAGTGAAGACCCTCATTCTCATATGGAGATGTTTTGTGACTATTGTGATGCGATTTCTCAAACCAGAGTTACTCAAGACCAAATTCGATGGGTCTTATTTCCTTTTTCTTTGATTGGTACTGCGAAACAATGGTTGAAGAGCCTAGATAAGGCTACTCTTGGTATTGATTCTTGGAAGAAATTGGCACTTGCTTTCTACAAAAAATTATATCCCCCGGAGAAGAC
Source organism: Silene latifolia (assembly GCF_048544455.1). Lineage (NCBI taxonomy): Eukaryota > Viridiplantae > Streptophyta > Magnoliopsida > Caryophyllales > Caryophyllaceae > Silene > Silene latifolia. The sequence goes on from NC_133534.1 coordinate 120,845,558, forward strand.
TAACATGTTGAGAGCCCAAATCACCGGGTTCAAACAAAGGGATGAGGAATGTTTGTATGAAGCATGGGAGAGATTGAAGGACACTTGTCAATCTTGTCCACACCATGGACTTAGCGAGTGGTTCCTTGTACAACAATTTTGGAATGGTCTATATGAAGACTCCCGGAACATTCTCAATATGGGATCAAATGGTATGTTTACCAAAGTTGATGACAATCAAACATGGAACAAGATTGAAGAAATGGCGGTCCATAACTCACAATATAGTAGACCTCGGAAGGCTACTAGAGGAGGAAAGCATGATGATGCCCGTCGTTGTGTGCACCAAAAATAATATTTATAAGTCCAACTACAACTATAGATAGCGGTAGCAGGGTCGAACCACAGAGAGGCGTGTGCAATTATCAGTTGTCTAATTCTAGTCTAAGGTAACAGATGAGTGGGGGTTTGATTTGGATTGGTCTATAGCTAAAGGAAGTAAATGAAATGTAAACTAAATAAACGGATGAAATCAAATATTAAAAGGGTGCTAAGATGGTCGGTTCACTATAGTTTCAGCGGCAGCCAACTAGGTGGGTCTAAAACAATCACGTCAGACGGGAAAATAAGAGGTCCTCTCGGTCCACTCTCACAAGTAGCATCTTTCGATCTCGCTACAGGTCCCTAATATCACTAATACTAACTTTCGTCCTGAAAAGTGACTAAAAGGTGTAAATTAATTCATCTTTCGATCTCATTAATCTGGTCGTCTAAATTAGGTAGTCTATTTCCCTTCCCTATCTTTAGATCATTATTGGGTAGGTCAAATACTAAACATTTAACTATTCGCATGCATTCGATTCGTCAAATATAACGATGTAATTAATTAAAACGAAACAAAACCTCACGTGGCCAGTCGATCGACCGGGTATGGTGGTCGATCGACCATGGCGCGATTTAGGGTTCCTATTCTAATGCCGCCTAATCCTACAGTTCCCCTACATCCTAGCACGAATAATTTAGCTACTCATGACTATTACGAAAACAACAACAAGATTAATAAAATAACATACTGAATTCATGCTTGAAATAATCGGATAAACAAACAACATAAAACGATCAATTAGCAATATGAACGTGTAATGCAACATGTAAAGCCTAAACCATTTTAATGCAATAACCAACAATCAATTAGCAATATGAATCATACAACCGAGTTATGAAGTCGTTCAAAAACTGCTGAACTTTCAACTATAGAGACTTATCAAATCGGACTCTCACGGGTCACTCAAATCACTCATAAGCACAGGTGAATATATATAAGAGGATAGAAAGAATTCATTTTGTAAAGACTCTCACCTAACTGCGACCTATAAGAACGTGCCTGCAATATAATATGAAAGTGATCTCTATGACCGTACATATGCATTCCAACAAACAAATGACCATGACACATGCCGAGGTATATATGGATATGTGAGGCTATGGGTAAGAAGAGGCAAAACATTTATGGGAAAGTGGAGGTACAGGTGATCAAGCTAGTACCAAAACGGAACCATATGGCAACATCCAACTTCTTGCTCAAAATCATTCGAAACGGTGCTATTAGAAGCACAAATCTCACAATCTCCAATATAATTAGCCAATAAACTCCCCCTAAGATACAAATGCATCATGGGAGCAAAAATCGCCATTTGAAATAAAACCTCGAATTATGCGAATTGACTTTTTCCTCGGACTCCAGTCGATCGACCAATATGGGCAGTCGATCGACCGTCCTCTACATTACACATGCGTTTCTTTTTCTCTTTTTCGAATCATTTTTTTTTTTTTTTTTTTTCTTTTTCAGTTCTTTTTCCTCCTTCATTCTTTTTATCCAACAAAATATCAATAAGAGCATATGCTACCAAAAACGTAGTAACAATCCCAAGAACATAAACTACTAGCTTGACAAGGGCAGGCTAAATGTAGGATGTAGTAATGGGACAAAAAGGCTATTTTTGGCAGTGAGGGGCTCATGGGTAAAATGAATAAAGGGAAACCTCTACCACATGTGTCAACAAACCACAAACCGAATGCATACAGGTATTAAGCAGATTAAGTTCATATTTATGCACATTGATGTAACATGTCTCATAAGGAGTACTACTCACATTCCTAGATAAACTGGTCATGAATGTCACCAGTTATAGGCTCTAAAACTCAGAAATATGATGTAGTTTGCCAAAAATCTAAGTCAAGTCTCAAGCTCAACAAACAATTTAACGAAAACTCGTAGACTATGCATATACGATTCTACTAATAACATGTCAATTAGCAAGGCTTAGGCAAAACAGATGCAAATGCAGTGTCATCATTGAAATACTACCATTCTGACTCGACCTATATGCTAAAATAAACGTGCAATTTTTTTGAAAATTTTGAAATTTTTCAATTTTTTGGATTTTTGTATATATAAAGAAATAAACAACAATGCAAGACAAAAATGTAAACGTGAATGCAAGCAAATGAAATGCGACGCAAAACCCTTCCCCAAACCAAATCGCACAATGTCCCCATTGTGCAAAATAATGTAATGAAATAAAAGAGAAACGGGAATTTGCGATAAATAAATTAAAAAGACATGAAGAGGAAATCAGGAACTCACAAGACTTTAAGCGCAACAAAAGGAAACCTCCCAAAACCAGCGTGAGCTAGGAGGTTTCAGTAGCCAACAGTGCTACCAATAGGTACCTGAAAAGACAAACAATACCACGCATAAAACCGAGAAAGCAATTTGGAAGCGGAAATTATGTGCAAAAATGAGAAAATGGAAGAAATCAGAGATATGACGGAAAATAAAGAGGGGAAAAGACTCCCTTAATTCCGCAAATCGACCAAACACAGCAGGGGAATGATGGAAAACAGGCACAGCAACGAGCAACGGTCGATCGACCACATCACCCAGTCGATCGACCAGAGTGAACAGGAACAGAAACTCCTGAAGATCGCAGCTCAGTCGATCGACCATACTGACCAGTCGATCGACTGGAATAACTTCTGCAACTTTATGATTTCTTCGAATTAGCTCAATAACTTGAACTAATGATGGTCTATAAACCTGTAAATGCACAAAATAACGCGCCCAAAATTGCGCAAAACCCAAATGTAAAGTCTAAAGTATAGCTAATTATTGGAGCACACTAAAACAAATAAAGGTAAATGTTCCAAAACCAAATTAAACGAAAAGTTTCAAACTCCGGGCTGCCTCCCGGTAGCGCTAGATTAGACGGTCCCAGCTCGACCCATTTCTCGATCATCAAAAAGCACAAATCAATGGCCCACTACTAGGCTTCTGACTGAACGCAGTGGCTTCCGCAACTGTCAAATCTAATCCCGGCCTCCACAACAAGGCAACGGAAGAACAACAACGTCTCGCAGCATCCGGATCCCAATCTTTCACCTCAGCGCACAGCTTCTTCTTGGACGGCATATCCTCATCAAGACCTCCTCCTGGATCATATATCCGAGCAGTTCCAGACTTCGAGCTAGGAATACCCAACTCACCTCCGGGGTCTTTGAACTTGTCAAGACCTGTAGAAAGAGAAACAAAGCAATGTTCCTCCAATTTGTTCCCAAACTAGGGCGAAGGCGTCAATTCTACAACAGCAAATGGTTCAACAGAGGGAGTGAGAAGGTATACATAATCGACTAAAGGAGTGTAATTACCTCTAATTGGATAGGAATGGTCTTCACTTACCTTCTCATCGTCATTCGGATTAGGCGTTGGTGACGATTTAACAATTCCCAAGGATGCAGGGGTCGAACGAACAGCGTCATTACTTGATCGAGTAGTTTCCTCCTCCAGTATAACTGGTCGATCGACCATCGGTTCCAGTCGATTGACCGCTTTCCCTTCTGCAATGTCGATCGTTCGACCACACAAATCTGCTTGATCGAATTCTTCATGTGGCACAGCATTGAAATCTTCAATTGACGCTTCATCTTCCTCCAAATCATCATCCTCCGAGTCATACATATCCTCATTTTGCTCGGCAGCTATTTGAGCCAAGAGAAGCTCAAGTCTTTTGAAAGAAGCTTCTCTCTGTTCAGCCTTTTCTTGCATTTGGAGTTTAAGCATCTCCACCATAGACTTCAATTCCGCACTCTCTTCAGAAGGAAGAGGATCTTCTTTGAACCGGTGTAAAGGAATATGAAGGCTCTTGAAATCCTTCCGATAGTACGGATGTGGTGGCACATAATGACCTTGTTTATATTGCCAGTAAGCATAGACTTGGCCCATATCTGCTCGGCATATAGTAGAATCATGCCCCTCAGCGCCACATCTCCCACAAATCTTCACCTGCTGCACCCAAGAATGGAACATGAGTGGACTCTCCAATCCGCAAATAAACAACACTAAAGAAGAAAATAAGAAGCGCCTCAAGGTACTCAGTCTTCCCTTGAGGCGAAAAAACAGACTAAAATGAAAAACAACTAAAAATTTTAAACAATTGCCTCCCGGCAACGGCGCCAAAATTTGATGTCTGTCGTTGTGTGCACCAAAAATAATATTTATAAGTCCAACTACAACTATAGATAGCGGTAGCAGGGTCGAACCACAGAGAGGCGTGTGCAATTATCAGTTGTCTAATTCTAGTCTAAGGTAACAGATGAGTGGGGGTTTGATTTGGATTGGTCTATAGCTAAAGGAAGTAAATGAAATGTAAACTAAATAAACGGATGAAATAAAATATTAAAAGGGTGCTAAGATGGTCGGTTCACTATAGTTTTGGCGGCGCCAACTAGGTGGGTCTAAAACAATCACGTGAGACGGAAAATAAGAGGTCCTCTCGGTCCACTCTCACAAGTAGCATCTTTCGATCTCGCTACAGGTCCCTAATATCACTAATACTAACTTTCGTCCTGAAAAGTGACTAAAAGGTGTAAATTAATTCATCTTTCGATCTCATTAATCTAGTCGTCTAAATTAGGTAGTCTATTTCCCTTCCCTATCTTTCGATCTTTATTGGGTAGGTCAAATACTAAACATTTAACTATTCGCATGCATTCGATTAGTCAAATATAACGATGTAATTAATTAAAACGAAACAAAACCTCACGTGGCCAGTCGATCGACCGGGTATGGTGGTCGATCGACCATGGCGCGATTTAGGGTTCCTATTCTAATGCCGCCTAATCCTACAGTTCCCCTACATCCTAGCACGAATAATTTAGCTACTTATGACTATTACGAAAACAACAACAAGATTAATGAAATAACATACTGAATTCATGCTTGAAATAATCGGATAAACAAACAACATAAAACGATAATTATGGCTTCGGGAGATCTAACCTAGCAATCCTATACTACGAATGAAAGCAGCAAATTGAATAATAAAACAGAAAAATACCGTGTAAAGGAATTGTAAAGGAAAGATCAGTACCGAATGCTAAACATAAACTTTATTGAAGAACGAACTAAACTATGAATGTTGAATAGTATTTCGAACTGAAAGATAAAACCTAGATGAAAACTGAATGTAAAAGTTGATAATTATTCTGAAAACCTAAGTTACGTTATATAGGAATATACGTTACACTTATTTCCGAAACCTAAATACTATGGGCTTCTTAATTCTCGATCTTTTATTTTGCGTCAGACCCGTTGTTCAGTCGATCGACCATAAGCATCAGTCGATCGACCAACTTGCGCTGTACAGGAGCTTCTGATTATCGCGCTCTGGTCGATCGACCATAAGCATCAGTCGATCGACCAAAGGTGTTGTACAGTAGTGCATTCTGACGAATTCTGCAGCGCGCACCGATCTTAAAACAGCTTCCATTTCTTCGTTCCTTGGTCAAATCAGGCGTTCTACACGGCGTTGGAAAGCTAAGAGGATAAGCTTTCACCTCCAATTGGAATAACTGGATTATCAACTCTATAACTCGAGATATTGCCATCTGAAGCAGGCTGCAATATTGTGAAGTGCTTCTTTGCTTGTTAAACAAGTACGCACCCGTGCTTTTGCTATTTTTAGGCCTTGTAACGCGCACCAAGTTCGCTTCCCGAGTCTTTATCCATGTCAAATGCAATGCTAGGTACTCGGGGACGGATTTAGCTTGGTTTCTACTCATTTCCGCATAAATCTGCAATATTACACAAAAATACGAAAGTAGACGAAATGGGGCAAATAGTAGCATAAACTACATAATTGAGCTCTGAAATGCGTGTAAAATAGGGTGTAAAACATCATATAAATGACACGCATCAAACTTCCCCAAACCAAACCCTTGCTTGTCCCCCAGCAAGAACTAGACTCGATCCTAAAACCTAATGGAACGAGTTCAATCTTAGAGCGAAATGCAACATGTAAAGCCTAAACCATTTTAATGCAATAACCAACAATCAATTAGCAATATGAATCATGCAACCGAGTTATGAAGTCGTTCAAAAACTGCTGAACTTTCAACTATAGAGACTTATCAAATCGGACTCTCACGGGTCACTCAAATCACTCATAAGCACAGGTGAATATATATAAGAGGATAGAAAGAATTCATTTTGTAAAGACTCTCACCTAACTGCGACCAATAAGAACGTGCCTGCAATATAATATGAAAGTGATCTCTATGACCGTACATATGCATTCCAACAAACAAATGACCATGACACATGCCGAGGTATATATGGATATGTGAGGCTATGGGTAAGAAGAGGCAAAACATTTATGGGAAAGTGGAGGTACAGGTGATCAAGCTAGTACCAAAACGGAACCATATGGCAACATCCAACTTCTTGCTCAAAATCAATCGAAACGGTGCTATTAGAAGCACAAATCTCACAATCTCCAATATAATTAGCCAATCAACTCCCCCTAAGATACAAATGCATCATGGGAGCAAAAATCGCCATTTGAAATAAAACCTCGAATTATGCGAATTGACTTTTTCCTCGGACTCCAGTCGATCGACCAATATGGGCAGTCGATCGACCGTCCTCTACATTACACATGCGTTTCTTTTTCTCTTTTTCGAATCAACTTTTTTTCTTTTTTTTTTCTTTTTCTTTTTCAGTTCTTTTTCCTCCTTCATTCTTTTTATCCAACAAAATATCAATAAGAGCATATGCTACCAAAAACGTAGTAACAATCCCAAGAACATAAACTACTAGCTTGACAAGGGCAGGCTAAATGTAGGATGTAGTAATGGGACAAAAAGGCTATTTTTGGCAGTGAGGGGCTCATGGGTAAAATGAATAAAGGGAAACCTCTACCACATGTGTCAACAAACCACAAACCGAATGCATACAGGTATTAAGCAGATTAAGTTCATATTTATGCACATTGATGTAACATGTCTCATAAGGAGTACTACTCACATTCCTAGATAAACTGGTCATGAATGTCACCAGTTATAGGCTCTAAAACTCAGAAATATGATGTAGTTTGCCAAAAATCTAAGTCAAGTCTCAAGCTCATCAAATAATTTAACGAAAACTCGTAGACTATGCATATACGATTCTACTAATAACATGTCAATTAGCAAGGCTTAGGCAAAACAGATGCAAATGCAGTGTCATCATTGAAATACTACCATTCTGACTCGACCTATATGCTAAAATAAACGTGCAATTTTTTTGAAAATTTTGAAATTTTGAAATTTTTTGGATTTTTGTATATATAAAGAAATAAACAACAATGCAAGACAAAAATGTAAACGTGAATGCAAGCAAATGAAATGCAACGCAAAACCCTTCCCCAAACCAAATCGCACAATGTCCCCATTGTGCAAAATAATGTAATGAAATAAAAGAGAAACGGGAATTTGCGATAAATAAATTAAAAAGACATGAAGAGGAAATCAGGAACTCACAAGACTTTAAGCGCAGCAAAAGGAAACCTCCCAAAACCAGCGTGAGCTAGGAGGTTTCAGTAGCCAACAGTGCTACCAATAGGTACCTGAAAAGACAAACAATACCACGCATAAAACCGAGAAAGCAATTTGGAAGCGGAAATTATGTGCAAAAATGAGAAAATGGAAGAAATCAGAGATATGACGGAAAATAAAGAGGGGAAAAGACTCCCTTAATTCCGAAAATCGACCAAACACAGCAGGGGAATGATGGAAAACAGGCACAGCAACGAGCAACGGTCGATCGACCACATCACCCAGTCGATCGACCAGAGTGAACAGGAACAGAAACTCCTGAAGATCGCAGCTCAGTCGATCGACCATACTGACCAATCGATCGACTGGAATAACTTCTGCAACTTTATGATTTCTTCGAATTAGCTCAATAACTTGAACTAATGATGTTCTATAAACCTGTAAATGCACAAAATAACGCGCCCAAAATTGCGCAAAACCCAAATGTAAAGTCTAAAGTATAGCTAATTATTGGAGCACACTAAAACAAATAAAGGTAAATGTTCCAAAACCAAATTAAACGAAAAGTTTCAAACTCCGGGCTGCCTCCCGGTAGCGCTAGATTAGACGGTCCCAGCTCGACCCATTTCTCGATCATCAAAAAGCACAAATCAATGGCCCACTACTAGGCTTCTGACTGAACGCAGTGGCTTCAGCAACTGTCAAATCTAATCCCGGCCTCCACAACAAGGCAACGGAAGAACAACAACGTCTCGCAGCATCCGGATCCCAATCTTTCACCTCAGCGCACAACTTCTTCTTGGACGGCATATCCTCATCAAGACCTCCTGTTGGATCATATATCCGAGCAGTTCCAGACTTCGAGCTAGGAATACCCAACTCACCTCCGGGGTCTTTAAACTTGTCAAGACCTGTAGAAAGAGAAACAAAGCAATGTTCCTCCAATTTGTTCCCAAACTAGGGCGAAGGCGTCAATTCTACAACAGCAAATGGTTCAACAGAGGGAGTGAGAAGGTATACATAATCGACTAAAGGAGTGTAATTACCTCTAATTGGATAGGAATGGTCTTCACTTACCTTCTCATCGTCATTCGGATTAGGCGTTGGTGACGATTTAACAATTCCCAAGGATGCAGGGGTCGAACGAACAGCGTCATTACTTGATCGAGTAGTTTCCTCCTCCAGTATAACTGGTCGATCGACCATCGGTTCCAGTCGATTGACCGCTTTCCCTTCTGCAATGTCGATCGTTCGACCACACAAATCTGCTTGATCGAATTCTTCATGTGGCACAGCATTGAAATCTTCAATTGACGCTTCATCTTCCTCCAAATCATCATCCTCCGAGTCATACATATCCTCATTTTGCTCGGCAGCTATTTGAGCCAAGAGAAGCTCAAGTCTTTTGAAAGAAGCTTCTCTCTGTTCAGCCTTTTCTTGCATTTGGAGTTTAAGCATCTCCACCATAGACTTCAATTCCGCACTCTCTTCAGAAGGAAGAGGATCTTGCTGAACCGGTGTAAAGGAATATGAAGGCTCTTGAAATCCTTGCTGATAGTACGGATGTGGTGGCACATAATGACCTTGTTTATATTGCCAGTAAGCATAGACTTGGCCCATATCTGCTCGGCATATAGTAGAATCATGCCCCTCAGCGCCACATCTCCCACAAATCTCCACCTGCTGCACCCAAGAATGGAACATGAGTGGACTCTCCTGAAGTACTGCAAATAAACAACACTAAAGAAGAAAATAAGAACTGCCTCAAGGTACTCAGTCTTCCCTTGAGGCGAAAAACAGACTAAAATGAAAAACAACTAATAATTTTAAACAATTGCCTCCCCGGCAACGGCGCTAAAATTTGATTCCTGTCGTTGTGTGCACCAAAAATAATATTTATAAGTCCAACTACAACTATAGATAGCGGTAGCAGGGTCGAACCACAGAGAGGCGTGTGCAATTATCAGTTGTCTAATTCTAGTCTAAGGTAACAGATGAGTGGGGGTTTGATTTGGATTGGTCTATAGCTAAAGGAAGTAAATGAAATGTAAACTAAATAAACGGATGAAATAAAATATTAAAAGGGTGCTAAGATGGTCGGTTCACTATAGTTTCGGCGGCAGCCAACTAGGTGGGTCTAAAACAATCACGTGAGACGGGAAAATAAGAGGTCCTCTCGGTCCACTCTCACAAGTAGCATCTTTCGATCTCGCTACAGGTCCCTAATATCACTAATACTAACTTTCGTCCTGAAAAGTGACTAAAAGGTGTAAATTAATTCATCTTTCGATCTCATTAATCTTGTCGTCTAAATTAGGTAGTCTATTTCCCTTCCCTATCTTTCGATCTTTATTGGGTAGGTCAAATACTAAACATTTAACTATTCGCATGCATTCGATTCGTCAAATATAACGATGTAATTAATTAAAACGAAACAAAACCTCACGTGGCGGATCGATCGACCGGGTATGGTGGTCGATCGACCATGGCGCGATTTAGGTCATCCTATTCTAATGCCGCCTAATCGTACGGTTCCCTACATCCTAGCACGAATAATTTAGCTACTTATGACTATTACGAAAACAACAACAAGATTAATGAAATAACATACTGAATTCATGCTTGAAATAATCGGATAAACAAACAACATAAAACGATAATTATGGCTTCGGGAGATCTAACCTAGCAATCCTATACTACGAATGAAAGCAGCAAATTGAATAATAAAACAGAAAAATACCGTGTAAAGGAATTGTAAAGGAAAGATCAGTACCGAATGCTAAACATAAACTTTATTGAAGAACGAACTAAACTATGAATCTTGAATAGTATTTCGAACTGAAAGATAAAACCTAGATGAAAACTGAATGTAAAAGTTGATAATTATTCTGTAAACCTAAGTTACGTTATATAGGAATATACGTTACACTTATTTCCGAAACCTAAATACTATGGGCTTCTTAATTCTCGATCTTTTATTTTGCGTCAGACCGTTGTTGATCGATCGACCATAAGCATCGATCGATCGACCAACTTGCGCTGTACAGGAGCTTCTGATTATCGCGCTCTGGTCGATCGACCATAAGCATCAGTCGATCGACCAAAGGTGTTGTACAGTAGTGCATTCTGACGAATTCTGCAGCGCGCACCGATCTTAAAACAGCTTCCATTTCTTCGTTCCTTGGTCAAATCAGGCGTTCTACACGGCGTTGGAAAGCTAAGAGGATAAGTTTTCACCTCCAATTGGAATAACTGGATTATCAACTCTATAACTCGAGATATTGCCATCTGAAGCAGGCTGCAATATTGTGAAGTGCTTCTTTGCTTGTTAAACAAGTACGCACCCGTGCTTTTGCTATTTTTAGGCCTTGTAACGCGCACCAAGTTCGCTTCCCGAGTCTTTATCCATGTCAAATGCAATGCTAGGTACTCGGGGACGGATTTAGCTTGGTTTCTACTCATTTCCGCATAAATCTGCAATATTACACAAAAATACGAAAGTAGACGAAATGGGGCAAATAGTAGCATAAACTACATAATTGAGCTCTGAAATGCGTGTAAAATAGGGTGTAAAACATCATATAAATGACACGCATCAAACTTCCCCAAACCAAACCCTTGCTTGTCCCCCAGCAAGAACTAGACTCGATCCTAAAACCTAATGGAACGAGTTCAATCTTAGAGCGAAATGCAACATGTAAAGCCTAAACCATTTTAATGCAATAACCAACAATCAATTAGCAATATGAATCATGCAACCGAGTTATGAAGTCGTTCAAAAACTGCTGAACTTTCAACTATAGAGACTTATCAAATCGGACTCTCACGGGTCACTCAAATCACTCATAAGCACAGGTGAATATATATAAGAGGATAGAAAGAATTCATTTTGTAAAGACTCTCACCTAACTGCGACCAATAAGAACGTGCCTGCAATATAATATGAAAGTGATCTCTATGACCGTACATATGCATTCCAACAAACAAATGACCATGACACATGCCGAGGTATATATGGATATGTGAGGCTATGGGTAAGAAGAGGCAAAACATTTATGGGAAAGTGGAGGTACAGGTGATCAAGCTAGTACCAAAACGGAACCATATGGCAACATCCAACTTCTTGCTCAAAATCAATCGAAACGGTGCTATTAGAAGCACAAATCTCACAATCTCCAATATAATTAGCCAATCAACTCCCCCTAAGATACAAATGCATCATGGGAGCAAAAATCGCCATTTGAAATAAAACCTCGAATTATGCGAATTGACTTTTTCCTCGGACTCCAAATCGATCGACCAATATGGGCGGTCGATCGACCGTCCTCTACATTACACATGCGTTTCTTTTTCTCTTTTTCGAATCAACTTTTTTTTTTTTTTCTTTTTCTTTTTCAGTTCTTTTTCCTCCTTCATTCTTTTTATCCAACAAAATATCAATAAGAGCATATGCTACCAAAAACGTAGTAACAATCCCAAGAACATAAACTACTAGCTTGACAAGGGCAGGCTAAATGTAGGATGTAGTAATGGGACAAAAAGGCTATTTTTGGCAGTGAGGGGCTCATGGGTAAAATGAATAAAGGGAAACCTCTACCACATGTGTCAACAAACCACAAACCGAATGCATACAGGTATTAAGCAGATTAAGTTCATATTTATGCACATTGATGTAACATGTCTCATAAGGAGTACTACTCACATTCCTAGATAAACTGGTCATGAATGTCACCAGTTATAGGCTCTAAAACTCAGAAATATGATGTAGTTTGCCAAAAATCTAAGTCAAGTCTCAAGCTCAGCAAATAATTTAACGAAAACTCGTAGACTATGCATATACGATTCTACTAATAACATGTCAATTAGCAAGGCTTAGGCAAAACAGATGCAAATGCAGTGTCATCATTGAAATACTACCATTCTGACTCGACCTATATGCTAAAATAAACGTGCAATTTTTTTGAAAATTTTGAAATTTTTCAATTTTTTGGATTTTTGTATATATAAAGAAATAAACAACAATGCAAGACAAAAATGTAAACGTGAATGCAAGCAAATGAAATGCGACGCAAAACCCTTCCCCAAACCAAATCGCACAATGTCCCCATTGTGCAAAATAATGTAATGAAATAAAAGAGAAACGGGAATTTGCGATAAATAAATTAAAAAGACATGAAGAGGAAATCAGGAACTCACAAGACTTTAAGCGCAACAAAAGGAAACCTCCCAAAACCAGCGTGAGCTAGGAGGTTTCAGTAGCCAACAGTGCTACCAATAGGTACCTGAAAAGACAAACAATACCACGCATAAAACCGAGAAAGCAATTTGGAAGCGGAAATTATGTGCAAAAATGAGAAAATGGAAGAAATCAGAGATATGACGGAAAATAAAGAGGGGAAAAGACTCCCTTAATTCCGAAAATCGACCAAACACAGCAGGGGAATGATGGAAAACAGGCACAGCAACGAGCAACGGTCGATCGACCACATCACCCAGTCGATCGACCAGAGTGAACAGGAACAGAAACTCCTGAAGATCGCAGCTCAGTCGATCGACCATACTGACCAATCGATCGACTGGAATAACTTCTGCAACTTTATGATTTCTTCGAATTAGCTCAATAACTTGAACTAATGATGGTCTATAAACCTGTAAATGCACAAAATAACGCGCCCAAAATTGCGCAAAACCCAAATGTAAAGTCTAAAGTATAGCTAATTATTGGAGCACACTAAAACAAATAAAGGTAAATGTTCCAAAACCAAATTAAACGAAAAGTTTCAAACTCCGGTCGCCTCCGTAGAGCTAGATTAGACGGTCCGGCTCGACCCATTTCTCGATCATCAAAAAGCACAAATCAATGGCCCACTACTAGGCTTCTGACTGAACGCAGTGGCTTCAGAAAGTGTCAAATCTAATCCCGGCCTCCACAACAAGGCAACGGAAGAACAACAACGTCTCGCAGCATCCGGATCCCAATCTTTCACCTCGGCGCATGACTTCTTCTTGGACGGCATATCCTCATCAAGACCTCCTCCTGGATCATATATCCGAGCAGTTCCAGACTTCGAGCTAGGAATACCCAACTCACCTCCGGGGTCTTTGAACTTGTCAAGACCTGTAGAAAGAGGAACAAAGCGATGTTCCTCCAATTTGTTCCCAAACTAGGGCGAAGGCGTCAATTCTACAACAGCAAATGGTTCAACAGAGGGAGTGAGAAGGTATACATAATCGACTAAAGGAGTGTAATTACCTCTAATTGGATAGGAATGGTCTTCACTTACCTTCTCATCGTCATTCGGATTAGGCGTTGGTGACGATTTAACAATTCCCAAGGATGCAGGGGTCGAACGAACAGCGTCATTACTTGATCGAGTAGTTTCCTCCTCCAGTATAACCGGTCGATCGACCATCGGTTCGTCGATTGACCGCTTTCCCTTCGCAATGTCGATCGTTCGACCACACAACCGCTTGATCGAATTCTTCATGTGGCACAAAGCATTGAAATCTTCAATTGACGCTTCATCTTCCTCCAAATCATCATCCTCCGAGTCATACATATCCTCATTTTGCTCGGCAGCTATTTGAGCCAAGAGAAGCTCAAGTCTTTTGAAAGAAGCTTCTTTCTGTTCAGCCTTTTCTTGCATTTGGAGTTTAAGCATCTCCACCATAGACTTCAATTCCGCACTCTCTTCAGAAGGAAGAGGATCTTGCTGAACCGGTGTAAAGGAATATGAAGGCTCTTGAAATCCTTGCTGATAGTACGGATGTGGTGGCACATAATGACCTTGTTTATATTGCCAGTAAGCATAGACTTGGCCCATATCTGCTCGGCATATAGTAGAATCATGCCCCTCAGCGCCACATCTCCCACAAATCTCCACCTGCTGCACCCAAGAATGGAACATGAGTGGACTCTCCTGAAGTACTGCAAATAAACAACACTAAAGAAAAAAATAAGAACTGCCTCAAGGTACTCAGTCTTCCCTTGAGGCGAAAAACAAACTAAAATGAAAAACAACAAATAATTTTAAACAATTGCCTCCCCGGCAACGGCGCCAAAATTTGATTCCTGTCGTTGTGTGCACCAAAAATAATATTTATAAGTCCAACTACAACTATAGATAGCGGTAGCAGGGTCGAACCACAGAGAGGCGTGTGCAATTATCAGTTGTCTAATTCTAGTCTAAGGTAACAGATGAGTGGGGGTTTGATTTGGATTGGTCTATAGCTAAAGGAAGTAAATGAAATGTAAACTAAATAAACGGATGAAATAAAATATTAAAAGGGTGCTAAGATGGTCGGTTCACTATAGTTTCGGCGGCAGCCAACTAGGTGGGTCTAAAACAATCACGTGAGACGGGAAAATAAGAGGTCCTCTCGGTCCACTCTCACAAGTAGCATCTTTCGATCTCGCTACAGGTCCCTAATATCACTAATACTAACTTTCGTCCTGAAAAGTGACTAAAAGGTGTAAATTAATTCATCTTTCGATCTCATTAATCTGGTCGTCTAAATTAGGTAGTCTATTTCCCTTCCCTATCTTTCGATCTTTATTGGGTAGGTCAAATACTAAACATTTAACTATTCGCATGCATTCGATTCGTCAAATATAACGATGTAATTAATTAAAACGAAACAAAACCTCACGTGGCCAGTCGATCGACCGGGTATGGTGGTCGATCGACCATGGCGCGATTTAGGGTTCCTATTCTAATGCCGCCTAATCCTACAGTTCCCCTACATCCTAGCACGAATAATTTAGCTACTCATGACTATTACGAAAACAACAACAAGATTAATGAAATAACATACTGAATTCATGCTTGAAATAATCGGATAAACAAACAACATAAAACGATAATTATGGCTTCGGGAGATCTAACCTAGCAATCCTATACTACGAATGAAAGCAGCAAATTGAATAATAAAACAGAAAAATACCGTGTAAAGGAATTGTAAAGGAAAGATCAGTACCGAATGCTAAACAGAAACTTTATTGAAGAACGAACTAAACTATGAATCTTGAATAGTATTTCGAAAAGAAAGATAAAACCTAGATGAAAACTGAATGTAAAAGTTGATAATTATTCTGAAAACCTAAGTTACGTTATATAGGAATATACGTAACACTTATTTCCGAAACCTAAATACTATGGGCTTCTTAATTCTCGATCTTTTATTTTGCGTCAGACCCGTTGTTCAGTCGATCGACCATAAGCATCAGTCGATTGACCAACTTGCGCTGTACAGGAGCTTCTGATTATCGCGCTCTGGTCGATCGACCATAAGCATCAGTCGATCGACCAAAGGTGTTGTACAGTAGTGCATTCTGACGAATTCTGCAGCGCGCACTGATCTTAAAACAGCTGCCATTTCTTCGTTCCTTGGTCAAATCAGGCGTTCTACACGGCGTTGGAAAGCTAAGAGGATAAGCTTTCACCTCCAATTGGAATCACTGGATTATCAACTTTATAACTCGAGATATTGCCATCTGAAGCAGGCTGCAATATTGTGAAGTGCTTCTTTGCTTGTTAAACTCGTACGCACCCGTGCTTTTGCTATTTTTAGGCCTTGCAACGGGCACCAAGTTCGCTTCCCGAGTCTTTATCCATGTCAAATGCAATGCTAGGTACTCGGGGACGGATTTAGCTTGGTTTCTACTCATTTCCGCATAAATCTGCAATATTACACAAAAATACGAAAGTAGACGAAATGGGGCAAATAGTAGCATAAACTACATAATTGAGCTCTGAAATGCGTGTAAAATAGGGTGTTAAACATCATATAAATGACACGCATCATATGAGGTGGACTCCATTACTCAATTGGGTGCTCAACTCAGCGCTCATATTGACACCATTAATTTGAAGTTTGAGAAGGCCATGGCTAAACTTAAAGAGGCCTCCAAATCACCCAAGCAACATGTTAATGCTATGGTAGCATCATCATCAATTCCAAGTGGAGTAGGTGAGAGTTGTGGAACTTTGGGACATGACCAAAGTGAATGTAGGGGAACAAGTGAATGCTTTCCAAGCATACAAGAGCGGCAACCCTTATTCCAACTATTACAATGAAAACACAAAATTCCACCCCAATCTTTCATACAAAAGCCAAAATGTTCAAAATCCTCCAACATACACCCCACCTCCAATGAGAAACCAAGCTCAAAGACCCTTTTACAATCAAAACCTAAGTTATCAAAATCAACCTCCATACAATCAAACAAATGACCAAGGTTTTGATGTTCAAAAAGCGGTTCTCCAAATGCAAAAGAACCAACAAGAGTTTTTCACTCAAATGCAAAAGGATAGTCAAGAAAAAGACATCACCATTAACAACATAATAGCTCACACAAAGATGTTGGAGACCCAAATGTCTCAATTAGTATCTTCCAGTTCACAAAGACAAAAGGGGCAATTATCACCTCAAGGTAATCCCCAAAGGCATGAGTCGGTGAGTGCCATCCATTTGAAAAGTGGTACAAGGTATGAAGGGCCGAAGAGGCCCATTGATGAAGATATTGTGAATGCTAGTGACAAGGAAAGAGTTGAAGACTCTAAGAAAGAAGAAGAACCCACCACCATTCAAGAAGTTTCAAAGAAGAATGAAGAGAAGGCTAAGGAGAAAGAGCCTATTGTGATTAGGCTTCCATTTCCAAGTCGTCAAGCTAAGCCTATGTTTGACGAACAACTTGGAAAGTTCATGGAGATAGTGATGAACTTGGAAGTCTCAATCCCATTCACCGAATTGATTAACCATGTTCCGGCCTATGCAAAATACATGAAAGATATTTTTACAAAGAAGAAATCCATTTGGAAGCTAGAGACTATTGCGTTCACCAAGGTGAGTAGCGCCATCCTACAAGGAAGTTCACTTCCAAAACTAAAGGATCCGGGAAGTTTCTCTATTCCATGCACCATTGGCGACACTATGTGACCTTGGGGCAAGTGTGACCTTGGGGCAAGTGTGAGTGTCATGCCATACTCGGTGTGCAAAAGGCTAGGAATGGGACAGCTCAAGTGCACTAATATCACACTTCAAATGGCGGATCGATCAACGAAGACACCTTTAGGGGTATAGGAGGATATGCCGGTAAGAATTGGCAAGTTCTTTATCCCGGTGGACTTTGTTATTGTTGACATGGAGGAAGACTCCAACATTCCTATCATTTTAGGAAGATCTTTCTTACACTCCGCGAGAGCGGTGATTGACGGGAAACATGCAGAGCTCACACTTGAAGTGGGAGATGAAACAATCACTTTTAATCTTGACAAGACAATGAGAGCTCCCCGCTTATATGAGCCATGTTTCATGGTTGATCATTATAGCCGAGAAAGTGATAGGAAGAAGTTGGCATCTCAATGCAAAGGACAAGCTATGGGTAAAGAATCACCACCCATATCGGAGAACAAAGTGGATAATCTCCAAGATGCTCCATCCAAAGAGCAAGAATGTTTCAACAAGAATGAGAGCTTGAATAGATCACCACCACTCATGACAACAGAAGAAGAAGGCCTAATTAGCCATAATGACAAGAAAGAATAGGAGTTGTTCTCATCAACTCATGATACTATTGGGAAGCAAGCTAATGAAGTATGTGGTCCATGGGATGATGAGTTTGAAGGGTTAGTCAACCCTTATATTGGTAATGCTATGTCCCAAGACCAAGGCTTTGGTGACCATGTTAACTCAAGTCACCAAAATGAAGAACAACATATGCAAAGGTCTATTGAAGATCTTTATAATGACAATAAACAAGCCTTCAATTACTTCTTCAAGGTGTTGAGCAACATCAACAACACCTTGGCTATGCCTTCTTGACATCTCATACATGAATGAGAGTTTGGTGGAGTCCTCCATAACCCCCATTTGTAAATATCCTAACCCCTTAACTTGCATTTTACTTATTATATTTCATTTTTGTCAATTTTGTATTTATATCTTTATGCTTTGATCAAGATTATCATTTTGAGAGAAAGTGAGGGAGGGACTTATATGTTTATTGATGTGTAGTGTTTTGACATAGTGTGGGGATAGCAATTGACTAGGCTATCCAAGCCTTCGTAGTGCCCCCACAATGAAGACCAAATGAACGAAGACGGAATGACTTGGGTTATGAAATACCCACGGGTGGAACTAAATCTGTGAGGCACAGGGGCAATCCGAGCATCTCATGAGAAATCCGCTCATCTTGGCTGTAATCCGGGCGTCCTGTGAGAAAAACGCTCGTCCTGAGAGAGCTAGAAAGGAAAATTTTTCTCTGACTGAAGATCCGAGTGTCTCCTAAAGGAATCCGCTCGTCTCAACTAAGACGCTCATCTCAGTGAGGATCTGCTTGTCCTGCTTCTATTAAAATCTGGGATTTCTCCCTGACCAAGAATCCGAGCGTCCTCAAAAGAATTCGCTTGTCTCCCTTCAGAGAGATGCTCGTCTCCTACTGAAGACGCTCGTCTCAGCACGGGTTGCAATTTCTCAAACTGGCTGACAAAGAATCCGAGCGTCCCGACCTTCAGACGCTCGTCTCCCCTGCTGAAATTCAAAATTACGGGTTTAAACCCCCCTTTCCCAATTCATTTCACCCATTCAAAACACAAACAAACCTCCAAAACCCTCAAAACTCTCAATCCCTCCATCCATAAAAATCAATTTTCTCAACCAAATTCACCCAAATCAATTCCAAACTCCCTCAAAACCCAAACAATCACTCCTTTATCAACAAAAACCCATCTAAACATCAAAATCCTCAAAGTTTGAATCGATTTTCTAGGATACAAGGCAAAATTCAAAAATCCTAAATCGATTTGTGTTTTATTGAAACTTGAGGATTACACAAGAATTCAAGCAAATTTTTGGTTGTTGATACATACAAGGAGAAGAACAATGGCTAGGACAAAAGGTGGAAGCAAGGCACCTACAAAACCAAACCTTTCCAAAAGGCAACAAGCACTTCAAGCCTCAAAAGCTTTGGTGGTTCAACAAGCAAGAATGGAAATTCAAGAAACTCCTATTCTTATGGTGGAAGCTACTCCTTCTCTCCCGGTTATTGATCAACTAGGAAAATATCCGGAGGTAACTTTCACATCCGATTCTCAAAGGAACAATTTTGTGTCTCTTGATAAGAAATAGATTTTACCCACCAAGTTTATTTGCCAAGATGCCTTGACCAAATTGGGTGTCCTTGAAAGGACAAAGAACTTCTTTGAGTCTATGGGGTTGCTTATATTGTTTAATATGCAAGAGTTAACCTACCCCTCCCTCACCTTGGAATTTCTAAGTTCATTGAAAGTTACAAAGGTGGAGACTCGAACGAATATTGAATTCCGCCTTGAGAATGTGGATAGGAAGATGTCCTTTAATGAGTTTGGCAAAGTTTTCGGTCTTGATAATTACTCAACTTATGTGAAGAAACCTTCAACAAAATATGATCCCGCCCCTTTGTGGAAATATATTATCGGGAGGAAATTCGAGTCCTTCCATGAATGTCGTGCCCTTTATGTTCATCACCCGGGCATAAGGGTGTGGGACAAGGTAGTGGGAAATACTCTTATTGCCAGGAAGGGAACAAACCACTTCACCGAACTTGATTTTATCTATCTCGAGTCAACCTTGAATGTTGATAGAAAGTTCACCACGAAGTACAATATTCTTCAACTTTTGATCGAATTGTGGCATAATATCGATCATGGTAAGGAAGGTGCGGCCTTTATAGTAAATGGAGGATTAGTAACTTGGTTAGCAAAGCACTTCAACCGGAATTTCAACAAAGATGACACTTATAAGCCGGTTAAAGGAGGCCACCTCATTGATCTAGCCACTATGGTTCACTAATTCCATTAGGTCAAGAACGACAATCTTGACAACAAATTTGAGTGGCTTACAAAAGATACCAAGTCCTTTATTCTACCGAACAAAATTTGCCGGCTCAATGTCCATATCCCACACTATCTTCTCCCACTCTCCGAGGAAGCCGAGTCCATAATGCAACACGATAGGGAGGCCATTGTCGAACCCTCCTCCTGTATTATCACTCCACCCTACCCGTTCACCTACCATGAGTTTCGACCCGAAAGTGTTACGGTGGGGAATGATTACTTGACTCTTTTGATGCAACAAATGCATAAGCAAGCCCATGAAGACCGAGTCAATGCATATAGAGCTCAATTTCCACCCCTCTTACACCTAGCTAGGCAAGGACTTCTTGACCCATCATGTCCTTTGTCTAGTTGGGTGGATTGGGAAGTTTTCTTTCCTAATGCTCCTAGGGATGCTAGCTTTGGTGATGATGAGGTTGTTGTTGAGAGTGGTGGAAAAGAAGATGAAGAAGGTGAAGAAGAAGAGGGAAGTGAGGAAGAATAAGAATGCTCAAGTGAAAGTGGTGAAGCCTCCATGTCTATGGAGGTAGATGATGACAAAGATGCTGGCGAGGATGATGATGATGGATATGATAGTGATGTCGCCATGGGCGATGATTGAGGATTAGCAAGCTCTTGGGAGGATGCCACAATACTTTGTGAGTTTCCTACACCTCCCTTAGCTTTGTTTCATATATTTTTATTCTTGATCATGAGTATTTTCATTGTTCCCACCATGTAAAATCAGAAATGACAATTCTAGTTTCATGCATATCACTCTTATGCATGAACTTTCCCAATTTTTGACATTAGAAATAGTGTCTATTTTGGTTTGGGGAAGTTCAAGCATATGCATTGGGAGTTAATTTAAATTATGCTCTCCAACTAAACAAAAATTCCTGCATCATATAGCATAAGCTTAGTTTGCATTCACCCTAGGATGTGTCATGCTAGTATCCTTTGACCCATGGATTAAGGCCTAGTCAAGAGTACCTTGTGGTGTGATAACTCCTTGGCTACCGTTTATTCCAAGGTGACCCTTGAAACCATGCAACCATCATCCATATTCTACCACATTTTGTCATCAAAGGGAATGGGCACAAAAATTGTTCAAAATTCGAGTTCAAGAATTGAAATGAAAAGTCAAAAAGTTTGCAAATGCATCAAAAGAAAAGTGGAGTAACAAAAATGAAAACTTATATGCTTAAAGTATAAGCACCCTCACTACAAATGGGGTAGCTTTGAAAATGTTTAAAAAGAAATGCAAAAAGTTGAAATTGTCAAGTGTTGAAAATGCCAAACATCAAAGAAATGGCAAAAAGAAATGTTCTCAAAATGTCAAATGCCACAAATTGGGGGGAAAAAACAACAACAAAAATCAAACTCCCTTGAATGAGGACAAAGGTTAAATCCCTTTTCCATCGTATCCACTTTTGTGCATGGTAGAGAGGGGACGACCCTTCTTCTTGTCTAGGCAAGAAGAGGAATTCCGCGATTCTCCAGTGTTTCTAACACCATAGGGAGTCTACTCTTGGCGAAAACATTTAACGATTGAGGACAAAGGTACCCTAGGTTGACACAACTTGGAAGTAATTTATTGGTATCCTTCTAGGCTTAGTAGTTTGAAAAAACCAAATCTATGATAGAATGTGTACCCTTAGATTGCTTCCCCTTTAGATAATTTCCACCACTTAGATGAGGAAAGTGGCTATTCATTTTTGTAGATGCATCCATTACTTGATTTGTGTGCTTTAATGATTGGATGTATCGCCATTTTGGCAAGCCCCACCTTGCCTTGCAAGAAGGCATCCTACCTCATGTTGTCTTGTTGTGAGTTGAAGGGGCGGAGTGAGACCCGCTAGTTGTCTCACATCGGCTATATTAGTAGGTTAGTTTGAATAAAGGTCCTAGTTTTTGTCACCTCTTTACTCGGGACGAGCAAAGGTTCAGTTTGGGGATGTTTCATGTGACTCATAATTGAGCACATTTAGTCCTCGAATTAGCCTCATTCATATGCTTTATAGTGCATAATTGGGTCATTTACTATCTTTAGTTTCCCATTTTGCATATTCTTTGAGGTTTTGTTTCCTTGGTAGGAGAGGAGTGCAAACCTTGCATTTACATGGCGAAATGGATCTAAATTAATCGCATCTAATGACCAAGCTTCAAAGGGAAGACGATACTAGAAGGCCTATGTAGATAACAAAGTAGATTGGGTAATGATCAAAGGATCCTTGCATCCCCAACAAGATCCCCGCGGATTGTTGAGGATTGAAGAAAAGAGAAGTGTCTGACCCAGGATCCGAGCGGATTGCAAGCAATCCAGGCGTCTCCTTGCACAAAAACCCGAGCGTCCCGAGCTTAAGACGATCGTCTAGAAGCCCTAGGATCCGAGCGTCTCCCCTATAATCCGCTTGGATCTCCTGACAGAAACCCCCGTGCCAGCTTCCTAGCCGTTCGGGATGGGCATATGTATGCGGGACTAGCAAAACAGAGATGCGCATCTCCTTGGAGAGGAGCACTTCCTCAACTTTTCTTAAGGGTCTTAATAGTCATTTAAGCCCTTAGTAACCCTAATATTTGTACCTAATCTTTAGTATAAATACCCCTTTGTACTACCTAGATTAGCAAGCAATCTTAATACTCTCTTAATCAAGCTTTAATCAATTAGTAATCTCATCTTAATCTTGTAATCAACTCTTAATCTAGTCTTAATACAAATCTCAATACTTAATCTTTTCTTAATTTCTCTACTGTTCATCATTTATTTTGGGTAATTAGAAGATCATTTGGGTTTATTGGGAGATTGACAACCTTCCATCAATCATCAAGTACTTCTATTATTCTTTGCATTATTATTTTGGAATCTCTATAGGTATAACTCTCTTAATCCTTGCTTTAATTATTGTTAATCATTTTCATTCTTTCATCATATTTTGCCTTGTTAATGTGACTGACAACCTTGTTAGCATGTTAAACTTGATCATGAGTGAGTAGTTTTCTTAGCTAGGGTTAATGGGTAATTAGGGGAAATCACCATGGGAAATGATTCATGCTTAATCTAATATGTTCACATAATTTATTTACTTGCTGGTTGTGATTTCAACTTAAGAACATGTTATGTTTGATGAAATGCGAGCCTATGAATCCTTGCATTTTTTACCCATCACCTATCTTTTCAATGAGACTTGTAAGACATAAACCAACTCGAGTCTCATTAGACCATGCATAATGTTGAATGGGGAGGAGTAAGTCCACTTGTAGGTGTTGTACAATCTAATCGATTCGGCTCCGGGACCAAAACCTGCTTAGGTATTGTAAGATATATACACTAACTCGATCCCATCACAATAATAATTGCTTACTTATAATTTGAGAACATGTTTGTATGATCAACTCCCATGTATTCCCTTATGAACCCATGATACCCTAGTGCTTTTAATCAATTGTTTACACCTTCATTTTATCTACCTTGCTTTATTTTTATTGTTAATTAGTTTTAATTGATCTCCTATCTCAACCCCAAATTGTGACACCCTATGACACGACCATTTACAATTGAAAATCCTACATCAATACCCGTCCCTTGGGATCCGAATTTTACTTGCCTCTTTACTAAGAGTAGTTTCTGAAGTTATAAATATTGTTTTGGTTGAGTAACTTTTGACGACGAGTTTTACAACAACACCAAAAATAAATGATGAACAATAGAGAAATTAAGGAAAGATTAAGTATTGAGATTTGTATTAAGACTAGATTAAGAGTTTATTACAAGATTAAGATGAGATTACTAATTGATTTAAACTTGATTAAGAGAGTATTAAGATTGCTTGCTAATCTAGGCAGTACAAAGGGGTATTTATACTAAAGATTAGGTACAAAGATTAGGGTTACTAAGGGCTTAAATGACTATTAAGACCCTTAAGAAAAGTTGAGGAAGTGCTCCTCTCCAAGGAGATGCGCATCTCCGTTTTGCTAGTCCCGCATAGATATGCTCGTCCCAAGTGGCTTAGAAGTTGGCACGGTGGTTTCTGTTAGGAGTTCCGAGCGGACATAGGGGAGACGCTCGGATCCTAGGGGTTCAAGATGAGCTTCTTAATCTTGGGACGCTCAGGTTGTTGTGTAGGGAGACGCCCGGATTGCTTGCAATCCGCTCGGATCCTGGGTCAGACACTTCTCTTTTCTTCAATCCTCAACAATCCGCGGGGATCTTGTTGGGGATGCAAGGATCCTTTCATCATTGTCTAATCTACTTTATTATCTACATAGGCGTTCTATTATCATCTTCCCTTTGATGCTTGGTCATTAGATGCGATCAATTTAGCGCCATTTCGCCATGTAAATGCATGGTTTGCACTCCTCTCCTACCAAGGAAACAAAACCTCAAACAATATGCAAAATGGGAAACTAAATATAGTAAATGACCCAATTATGCACTATAAAGCATATTAATGAGGCTAATTTGAGGACTAAATGTGCTCAAATATGAGTCACAACAAACATTCCCAAACCGAACCTTTTCTCGTCCTGAGTAAAGAGGTGACAAAAACTAGGACCTTTATTCAAACTAACCTACTAATATAGCCGATGTGAGACAATTAGCAGGTCTCACTCCACCCCTTCAACTCACAACAAGACAACCATGAGGTAGGTTGCCTTCTTACAAGGCAAGGTGGGGCTTGCTAAAATGGCGATTCATCCAATCATTAAAGCACATAAATCAAGTAATGGATGCATCTACAAAAATGAATAGCCACTTTCCTGATTTAAGTGAAAGAAATTATCTAAAGGGGAAGCAATCTAAGGGTACATATTCCATCATAGATATGGTTTCTTCAAACTACTAAGCCTAGAAGGATACCAATAAATCACCTCCAAGTTGTGTCAAGCTAGGGTACCTTTGTCCTCAATCGTTAAATGTTTTCGCCAAGAATAAACTCCCTATGGTGTTAGAAACAATGGAGGATCGCGGAATTTCACTTCTTGCCTAGACAAGAAGAAGGGTCGTCCCCTCTCTACCATGCACAAAAGTGGATACGATGGAAAAGGGATCAATAGAACTTGAGTTTCATATGGGAGTTTGCTTTTTGTTGTTGTTTTTTTCCCCCCAATTTATGGCATTTGACATTTTGAGAATATTTCTTTTTGCCATTTCTTTGATGTTTGGCATTTTTAACACTTGACAATTTCAACTTTTTGAGTTTCTTTTGGAACATATTCAAAGCTACCACATTTGTAGTGAGGGTGCTTATATTTGAAACATAGGAGTTTTCATTTTTGTTACTCCTCTTTTCTTTTGATGCATTTGCAAACTTTTTGACTTTTCATTTCAATTCTTGAACTCAAATTTTGAACAATTTTTGTGCCCATTCCCTTTGATGACAAAATGTGGTAGAATATGGATGATGGTTGCATGGTTTCATGGGTCACCTTGGAATATCACACCATAAGGTACTCTTGACTAGGCCTTAATCCATGGGTCGAAGGATACTAGCATGACACATCCTAGGGTGTTTTACAAGTATTCTAACAAGCAAAGTCTTAAGAAGAAAAAGTATCTACAAGGGCCTTATATACACTTGTCAAGCTTCCCAAATAGATGCTTTTACAAAATTTTTCCTAAATGCAACTACATGCCATGATGAAACTAACATTTATACAACCTAATGTATATGCTTCTACCAAGTAGTATTTCAAATAATCTAAATGCAATCCTATAATCACATTGTTTATACCGCATCAATCAAAATAAAGCCACATAGTCATTAACATAAAGAGGAAAAAGGAGATTGGAAAGATCATACCATGCGGTCTTCAATATCCTCATGTCTCGGATGTGGTGTAGTCGATAAATGTGAAAAAGGATGAACAAAAACAATATATATACAAACACAATATATACACAAGACTACGCTATAAAGGAAATGAACATATTTTTGGGTTTTTGCATTTTTCAAATTTTTATGGTTTTTATGTTTATGAATTAAAAAGACATGTTTTTGTATTTTTCAAAAAAATTCAATTTTTATTATTTTTTGTTTAAAAAGTCATGTTAGAATTTCCCATCCCCACACTAGTATGGGAATTGTCCTCAATGGTCAATACGATAGGAAATTATGCAAGCTATATGAAATGCATGATTTCTAAATGCAAACTATGTGACATATATATACAAAAGTGAATGCAAACTAAGCTTATGTTATATGATGCATGAATTTTTGTTTGGTTGAAGAGCATAATTTAAATTAACTCCCAATGCATATGCTTGAACTTCCCCAAACCAAAATAGACACTATTTCTAATGTCAAAAATCGGGAAAGTTCATGCATAAGAGTGATATGCATGAAACTAGAATTGTCATTTTGGATTTTACATGGTGGGAACAATGAAAATACTCATGATCAAGAATAAAAATATATGAAAACAAGAGAAATGATCAAAGCTAAGGGAGGTGTAGGAAACTCACAAAGTATTGTGGCATCCTCCCAAGAGCTTTCTAATCCTCAATCATCGCCCATGGCGACATCACTATCATCTCCATCATCATCATCCTCACTAGCATCTTTGTCATCATCTACCTCCATAGACCTGGAGGCTTCACCACTTTCACTTGAGCTTTCTTCTTCTTCCTCACTTCCCTCTTCTTCTTCACCTTCTTCATCTTCTTCTCCACCACTCTCAACAACAACCTCATCATCACCAAAGCTAGCATCCCTATGAGCATTAGGAAAGAAAACTTCTCTATTGACCCAACTAGGCAAAGGAAATGAAGGGTCAAGAAGTCCTTGCCTAGGTAAGTGTAAGAGGGGCGGATATTGAGCTCTATATGCATTGACTCGGTCTTCATGGGTTTGCTTGTGCATTTGTTGCATCGAAAGAGTCAAGTAATCATTCCCCACCATAACACTTTTGGGTCGAAACTCATGGTAGGTGAACGGGTAGGGTGGAGTGATAATAGAGGAGGAGGGCTCGGCAATGGCCTCCCTATGGTGTTGCATTATGGACTCGGCTTCCTCGGAGAGTGGGACAAGATAGTGTGGGCTACGGACATTGAGCCAGCAAATTTTGTTCGGTATAATGAAGGAATTTGCATCTTTTGTAAGCCACTAAAATTTATTGTCAAGATTGTCGTTCTTCACCCAATGGAGTTTGTGAACCATAGTGGCTAGAGCAATGAGGTGGCTTCCTTTAACCGGCTTATAAGTGTCATATTTGTTGAAATTCCGGTTGAAGTGCTTTGCCAACCAAGTTAACAATCCCCCATTTCCTATAAAGGCCGCACCTTCCTTGCCATGATCGATATTAAGCCATCTTTCGATCAAAAGTTCAATAATATTGTACTTCGTGGTGAACTTTCTATCAGCATTCAAGGTTGACTCGAGATAGATAAAATCAAGTTCGGTGAAGTGGTTTGTTCCCTTCCTAGCAATAAGAGTATTTCCCACTACCTTGTGCCACACCCTTATGCCCGGGTGATGAACATAAAGGGCACGATATTAATGGAAGGACTCGAATTTCATCCCTGTAATAGCTTTCCACAAAGGGGCGGGATCATATGTTGTTGAAGGTTTCTTCACATAAGTTGAGTCATTATCAAGACCGAAAACTTTGCCAAACTCATTAAAGGACTTCTTCCTATCCACATTCTCAAGGCGGAATTCAATATTCGTTCGAGTCTTGATGTGAACATTATTTGCGCACATTTAGTCCCCTATTTGAACCTATTTTGCATACTTTTATAACATTTCACGACCATTTTATCTGTCAAATGCTTTCTATTTATCTTTCCTAGTGCATTTTACATGTTTTGTAGGAAAGGAGATAATAAGGCAGAAATTCCCGTCTTTCGTACATATTTGGAAGCTTTTTGACGATATTTGATGGACTAAGTATGAAAAGGAGGCAAGAATGATGACCAAGGAAGAAGAAATAAAGAGTATATAGAGGCATCTTAGGCTTAAAAGCAAAAAGAAAAGGAATATCAGCTCAACCCGCGTGGGCCAAGCCTATCTGGAGCAGGATACTGATGAACCCGCTCGTGTCAGTTTCAACCCGCTCAGGTTGAAGCCCAGGACACTCATATTTCGCTCGGGACGAGCGCATTCCTGGACAGAATGTCTTCCCTTGCTACGTGAACCAAGATCCGCACATATTTCTTAAGAGACTAGCAAAAAGAAGACCGGAGTCTCTCTTGAGACCGGCGATTCCTTACCCAACAATTAGCATTGTTAAATTACTATTTTACCCATGCTTAACCTAATGATGCTCTATTATATATACGGCATTTGTAATAATCAAACCATCAAGTTTTCATTAGGTTAAATCAACCCTTCCTTAGATTAGATTAGGAGTAGATTAGAATAGATTATCATTTAATCTTTGCACAAATTACACATTAATCTTTCCTTAATCATTGTTCAAGTTAATTATTGAGTAATTCAAGTTTATTTTTGGGTAATTATAAGATCATTTGGGTTTATTGGGAGATTGACAACCTTCCATCAATCATCAAGTACTTCTATTATTCTTTGCATTATTATTTGGGAATCTCCATAGGTATAATTCTCTTAATCCTTGTTTTAGTTATTGTTAATCTTTCTTACTTGTTCATCATGTTTTGCCTTGTTAATATGATTGACAACCTTGTTAGCATGCTAAACATGATAATGAGTGAGTAGTCTCTTAGCTAGGATTAATGGGTAATTAGGGGAAACCAACATGGGGATTGATTCATGCTTAATCTAATATGTCCACATAATTAATTTGCTTGCTTGTTGTGATGTCAACCTATGCACATGTTATGTTTGATGAAATTCTAAGCCTATGAACCTTGCATTTACAACCATCTCTTATCTATTGAACTAGACTTGTAAGATATAAACCAACTCGAGTCTAGTTAGACCATGCATAGAAGTGATTAGGGGGAAAGTAAGTCGACTTGTAGGTGTTGTACAATCTAATTGATTCGGCTCCGAGACCCAACTCTTCCTAAGAACCGTAAGACATAAACCAACTCGGTTCCTTTACAACAGTAATTGCTTGCTTATAATTGAGAACATGTTTGTATAATCAACTCCCATGATTTCCTTATGAACCCATGATATCCTAAAATTTTTAGTCATTTGTTTACATCTTTCCTTTTATTGCTTGTTTATTGCTTTTATTAGATTAGAATCATCAACCCAATGTAATTGTGACAACCCCAAGCACAACCATAATTAGATTGAATAATTTGGGTAACCATCGTCCCATGGATCGACCTCGACTTACCACTAACTAGTTGTTTGTTCAGAATTATAAATGTGTTTGATTGGATGTGACCCGACGACATCACCCATCAAAATGGCGCCGTTGTCGGGGATCGAACCAGGGTCACCCGCGTGACAGGCGGGAATTTGATGTTAATGGGCAAAGTGAGATTGATATGGATATGAACTTGAGTGAAAACTCACCCTTTGAGGATGACATATTTGAGGGAGACAATTGTGTTGAACTTGGTGAGCCTTGTTACGACAACCCCTTTGATAATGGACCTTGTTGGGATGAGGAATATGATGAGGACATTTGGGAACCCCAAATAGACACCCTTGAAATGACCTTAAATGATAATGAGAGAACTTGCATTGAATGAGGTGATTTTGACTATTTGGAGGATGAGTTGAGTGAATTGCCAACCAACTACCCATTTCATGTTTCTTCCATCCATCATTTCTCTTATGATTTTTGTCATGATGCTCTTGATATGCTTATTCGGTCTTTTACTTGGGCATTTTTCAATTGCATAATCTTGTGTTGCTATGCATGCCTATTCATGTCCCACTCCCAAGAATTTGACCAACTTCTACGTGCTTTGAGTGCTAGTGATAATCTTCCATGAAACTATTTATTGATAATCTTTGGTTTGATGGAGTTCCTTAATAACCATTAATTTGTATATATGCATTTAGTGTAGTTTTGCATTCATTTAATAAATTACATGAGAGATGAAAGGGGGGGATCTCATATTTTAATTGAGTTTTTGAAGGAAATTAATGAAAATGAGAAGATGAAAAATGTAAAGAAATGAAGAAAATGGAAAATTTGGGCTTATGAGTAAGTGTGTTTGATGCGACCATAATTGGCGCATATTTAGCCCCCGAATTACCATTGTTTCCATGCTTTTTAGTGCCTATTTGGGTCATTTCTTATCTTTAGTTCTTTGTTTTGCATATTCTTTGAGATTTTGATCCCTTGGTAGGAAAGGAGTAAGAATCTTGCATTTTCATGGCAAAACGGGGCTAAATTGATTGTATTCAATGACCAAACATCAAGGAGAAACAAGACTAGAAGGCCTTTGTACATATTATAGTAGAAAAGCATTGTTGAGAAAAGGATCCTTGAGTCCCCAAGGAAATCCCCAAGGAATTCATGAAGAAAAGAAGAAGAAAAGCTGCTGCCAGACAATCCGAACGGATTGTACACAATCCGGCCGTCCGCCCTCGCCAGTCCGAGCGTCCCTCTAAGGAATCCGCTCGGATTCCACCTCGCCAATCCGAGCGTCTTGACCAAGAATCCGCTCGGATTCTCCAGCCCAAATCCGGCCGTCCCGACTCCCATCCGCACGGATTTCAGTACAACACGTTTTCGTTCTTCAAGCCACGATAAGAGAAGCCCTTCTCTCGGACAATACCGGAGTCTCCTTGCTCAATTTAAAAATTGTAATTACTAGTTTAGCCCTTAGTTAACCCTAATGCATCCTCCCTAATTTTCACTATAAATACCCCATTAGTCTAATTAGAGGAGCATGTTCTTCTTATCAATAATTAGTGTAGTTAATATCAATCAAATCTCTCTTCAATATTGTAATCAAATATTAATCAAGTTCTAATTCAAGTTTTAGTTCTTTAATCTCTCTCTTGTTCTTCCTTTATTTTGGGTAATTAGAAGATTATTGGGTTTATTGGGAGATTGACAACCTTCCATCAATCATCAAGTTCTTCTATTATTCTTTGCATCTTTATTATTGGAATCATTAGTAGGTATAATCTCTTAATCCCTTTTTTAATTATTGCTAATTACTTTCATTTATTCATCATGTTTCATTATGTTAGTATGATTGACAACCTTTCTAGCATGATCAATATGATAATGAGTGAGTAGTCTCTTATCTAGGGTTTAATGGGTGATTAGGGGAAACCAACATGGGGAATGATTCATGCTTAAATTAATATGCTTTCATATCTTATTTGCTTGCTTGTTTTGATCTTAATACATGCACATGTTATATTTGATGAAATGCTAAGCCTATGAATCCTTGCATTTACTATCATCTTCTATCCTTTCAACTTGACTTGTAAGACATAAACCAACTCGAGTCTTGTTAGACCATGCATGTGTTGAGTAGGAAAGATTAAGTCGACTTGTAGGTGTTGTACAATCTAATCGATTCGGCTCCGGGACCCAAACTTTCCTAGGATTGTAAGATATAACCCAACTCAATCCATCACAACAATAATTGCTTGCTTATAATTTGAGAACATGTTTGTATGATCATATCCCATGAATCCCCTATGAGCCCATGACACCCTAGTGCCTTTAATCAATTGTTTACACCCCTTATTTTATTCATCTTGCTAGTTTACTTTCATTGTTATTTTAGTTTAGTAACCTTCTACGTCAACCAAATTTGTGACACCCCTAGACACTACTAGTTACAATAGAATTCTCTTTTCAATACCCGTCCCTTGGGATCCGACCTTTACTTGCCTCTTTGCTAATTGTAGAGTTGCTCGTGGAGTATAAATTGTGTTTTGTATCGACCATTGACCAACGACCACATATGCTTAATTGTGAACACCAAATGGCTCCGATCAAAAATGGCGCGTTGTTGCGGGGACGGTGTTTAATTGATTTAAGATTTCTTTTATTGTTTTTAGTTGTGTCTTTTTCACCTTGGGGAAGTAAAACTCCTCAAGGTTTGTTCTAATTGTTTTCGAGTTGTTTGATATTTTGCATGTCTAGAAGGTTACAAAGAAATTTGTTACCTTTTGACCTTGAAATCGAAAGAACCTTGACGAATAATAGAAGACTTGTTAGGAGGAATTTGGGAGGTGTTGGTGAAGTTGTTCAACCCACTAGTGAGTTTGTCAATCCTTTCGCAATAGAAGGAGAAGAGAACCCATTAAACAATACCCCACAAAATCCACCTACAATGCCTAAATTCTCGTCACACTCTATACCCACCGAGGAGGATCTACCAAATGGTACTCCTACCCCACAACATCTCACCGGAAACATTATTGCCAAGTCCGCCTTCATCCAACTAGTTGAGAGGAGCCAATTCGGGGGAATGCCTAGTGAGGACCCTCATTCTCATATGGAAACCTTTTGCGATTATTGTGAAGCTATCTCTCAAACGGGCGTGACTCAAGACCAAATAAGATGGGTCTTATTTCCTTTTTCGTTAATCGGCACCGCAAAGCAATGGTTGAAGGGCCTTGATAAGGCCACCCTTGGAATAGATTCTTGGAAGAAGCTAGCTCTAGCTTTCTACAAAAATTCTACCCAGGAAAAGACTAACATGCTAAGAGCTCAAATTACGGGTTTTAAGCAAAGGGATGAAGAATCTTTGTATGAAGCTTGGGAGCGGTTCAAAGGTATTTGTCGCTCATGTCCTCACCATGGACTTAGCGAATGGTTTTTAGTGCAACAATTTTGGAATGGTTTATATGAAGATTCAAGGAACGTTCTCAATATGGGATCAAATGGAATGTTCACCGAAGTTGATGACAATCAAACATGTAACAAGATTGAGGAAATGGCGGTCCATAATTCACAATATAGTAGGCCTCGCAAGGCTACTAGAGGAGGAAAGTATGAAGTGGACACCGTGACTCAATTAGGTGCTCAACTTAGTGCTCACATTGACACAATCAACTTGAAGTTTGAACAAGCTATGGCTAGGCTTGAGGAAAAATCAAAAACATCAAAGCATCATGTCAATGCCATGACGGCATCCTCATCAATCCCAAGTGGGATATGTGAGAATTGTGGAACCTTGGGTCATGACTCAAGTGAATGTAGGGGAACAACCGAACAAGTTAATGCTTTCCAAGCTTACAAAAGTGGTACCCCTTATTCAAATTTTTACAATGAAAACACCAAGTTCCATCCAAATCTCTCATACAAAAGCAAAAATGTTCAAAACCCTCAAACAACATACACTCCACCACCCATGAGAAATCAAAATCAAAGACCCTTTTACAATCAAAACCAAGGTTACCAAAATCAAAATCCATACAATCACCAAAATGACCAAGGTTTTGATGTCCAAAAAGCGGTCCTCCAAATGCAAAAGAATCAACAAGAATTTTTCACTCAAATGCAAAAAGATAGCCAAGCAAAAGACACCACCATCAACAACATTCTAGCTCACACCAAGATGTTGGAAACACAATTGACTCAACTAGCATCTTCAAGCTCACAAAGACAAAGGGGCAATTACCACCTCAAAGTAATCCCCCTAGACATGAAACGGTTAGTGCCATTCACTTGAGAAGTGGTACAAGATATGAAGCACCAAAGGAGCAAGTTGAGAATGAAGTTGTGAAAGCTAGTGAAAATGAAGTTGTTGTGCAAAGTCCCAAAGAAGGGGAATCATCAAAAGAAGAAAGTTCAAAGAAAAATGAAGACAAAGCCAAAGAGAAGGAACCCATTGTGGTTAGACTTCCTTTTCCAAGTCGTCAAGCCAAGCCCAAATTTGATGATCAACTTGGAAAGTTCATGGAAATTGTGAAGAACTTAGAAGTCTCAATTCCTTTCACGGAATTAATCAATCACGTTCCGGCCTATGCAAAGTACATGAAAGATATCCTCACAAAGAAGAAGTCGATCCAGAAACTTGAGACTATCGCCTTCACTAAGGTGAGTAGTGCAATACTTCAAGGAAGTTCACCTCCAAAGTTAAAGGATCCGGGAAGCTTCTCAATACCGTGTACCATTGGCGACACAACGATCAACAAAGCCTTATGTGATCTAGGGGCTAGTGTGAGTGTCATGCCGTACTCGGTGAGTAAAAGGTTGGGAATGGGAGAGCTTAAGTGCACCAATATCACTCTTCAAATGGCCGATATATCGACGAAGACACCACTAGGGATATGGGAAGATGTCCCCGTGCGAATTGGGAAGTTTTTCATCCCGGTGGACTTTGTCATTGTTGATATGGAGGAAGATTCCAACATTCCAATCATCTTAGGAAGACCTTTTCTACACACCGCGGGTGCGGTGATTGATGTGAAACATGGAGAGCTCACTCTAGAAGTGGGAGATGAAAGCATAACTTTTAATCTTGACAAGACCATGAGAGCTCCTCGTTTGCATGAGCCATGTTTCATGATTGATCATTATAGCCGGAAAGATGAAAGGAAGAAATCGGAACTCCAATGGAGGAAGAAAATTGAAGATGCTCCATTCAAAGAGCAAGTGAATTGTGACAAGGAGAGCTTGCAAAGCTCATCAAAATCAACCAAGGAAGAAGATGATGGCCTCATTGGCCAAGAGAAGAAATTGGGAGAGTTGTCTCCATCTAAGCAAGAGATTTTCAATGATCAACTCAATGAAGTTTGTGGTCTTTGGGACGACGAATTTGAAGGGATTTTTAATCCCTACATTGGGCATGCCATCGATCATGATCAACAACAAGAGCCACGGTCTATTGAGGACCTCTACCACAACAATGAACAAGCTTTTGATTACTTCTTTAAGGTGTTGAGCAACATCAACAACACCTTGAACATGCCCCCTTGACATCTCATCAAGAATGAGAGTTTGGTGGAGTCCTCCCTAAACCACCACTTGTAAATATTTCTAACTCCCTAACTTGCTTTTCAATTTTTGTATTGCATTTTTGTCATTTTTGGATTTTATTTACTTTGATCAAAATAATTGTCATGAAAAGAGAGAAGTGAGGGAGGGATTAACAATTTTAATTGATGTGTAGTGCTTTACCTTAGTGTGGGGATGGCAATTGCCTAGGCTATTCATGCCTTAGTAGTGCCCCCACAATGAAGAACACAAGATTTGAAAGAAATAAAGAAAGAATGATAAGGGAATGAGTTTGTGCACGGATGGAACTGAATCCGTGTACACAAGGACCAATCCGAGCGGATTCCTGAGAATCCGCCCGTCTGAAGAAGATCCGAGCGTCCTGCTAAGAAGACGCCCGTCTTGGGCTGAGCTGAAATTGCAAAAATTCTTGACTGTTGAAGAATCCGAGTGGATTTCTGGAAAGACGCTAGTCTCACAGAATCCGTCCGTCTTGTGAACAAGACGCCCGTCTTGCAGCTGGGAAAAACAAAGAAAAATCTCTGGATAGAAATCCGTCCGTCCTGCACAAAATCCGCCCGTCTCACAAAAAGAATCCGAGCGGATTCCCTTAATCCGCCCGTCTCTAGGCGGGATTTTTGAATTTTTGAAGCTGAAGAATCCGCACGGATTGCGCCCAATCCGCACGGATTGTCCCTGCGTTTTGAAATTGTCGAGCTCTTTAAATACCCATCCCACCTTCATTCATTCATTCATTCATTCATTCATAAACACTACCCATAACAACAAAACCCTCATCCTCTCCATCTCAAAAACAAAAACCCTCAACAAAACTCACCAAAATCAAATCAAACCATCCTTCAAACAACAAATCAATCACTCCATCTTCAATAACAATCAAAACCAAGCACAAAATCTTCACCTTTGAGTCGATTTTTTTTGATTTCATAAAGGCAAAGCCTTTCACTTCCAAATCGATTTGGGCATTTTACAAATTGAAGATTTTTGACTCTTTACTTGGTTAGTTCATCAAATGGCAAGAACAAAGGGAGCAACAAAGGCACCAAAAGCAAAGGCTCTCTCTCAAAGGCAAAAAGCTCTACAAACAAAGAAAGCTTTGGCAATGGTGGTAGCAACACCAAGCTTGGAAGTGCAACAACAACAAATTTCTATGGGAGCATCACCTTCTACTCCGGTAATCGATCAACTCTTACATTATCCGGAGGTAACTTTCATCTCCGATACCCATAGAAATACATTTGTCAAGTTTGCTATGAAACAAATCCAATCCACCAAATTCATATGTCAAGATGCTTTAGAGAAGTTAGGTGTTCTTGAACAAACAAGAGTCTTTTTCAATGCCATGGGTTTGAAGAAATTGTTTGAAATGAAGGAAGTAACATACCCCTCCCTTGTCTTGGAATTCTTAAGTTCTTTAAAAGTGACAAAAGTTGAGAATAGGGAAAATATTGAGTTTCGTCTAGCTAACACTAGTAGACGCATTACCTTTCCGGAATTGGGTGGAATTTTGGGTCTTAGCGATGCACATAAATATTATAAGCAATATGGTAAGTATGACCCCGAGCCTCTTTGGGAGGCAATCTCCGGGAAGAAATTTGAAGATTTTCATGCTTGTCGTTCTCTTTTGGTCCATCATCCGGGCATAAGAGTATGGCACAAAGTTGTGGGAAATACCATAATTGCTAGAAAAGACACCAATCATTTCACGGGACTCGATTTTATTCTCCTTGAATCAACTTTGAATATTGGAAGAATTCACACCAAGCCTTACAATTCTTTGAGGCTATTGGTTGATAGATGGCTCCATGTAGATAGTGGGAAGAAGGGTCAAACCGTTATTGTTAATGGCGGCCTTGTCACGGTCCTAGCCAAGCACTTTGATCCTAATTTCAATAAGGATAGCAAGTACAAGGCAAAGGAAGGTGGCCATCTTATTGATATGTCCATCATGATTAACAAGTTTAAGTGGGTTGCTCACAATCCCCTTGACAACAAGTATGGGTGGCTTACTAGTGAGGCTCGATCATTCACTTTACCCGCCAAGATTTGCCGTCTTAGTGTCCACCGGGCCAACTATTTACTTCCCCTATCCAAGGAAGCCGAGTACATCATTCAACAACAAAAGGGTGATCATGAGACTCCCTCCTCTTCCATTGTCATACCACCTTACCCCTTTGAATATGAAGAGTTAAAACCGCAAGGAGTTGAAATTGGAAAAGACTATGTCACTCTTCTTATGCAAGCCATGCACAAGCAAGCTTACGAAGATCGGAAGAATGCTTATTTGGCTCAATATCCTCCCCTCTTACATCTAGCTAGGCAAGGACTCCTTGATCCATCTTGTCCTTTGCCTAGTTGGGCGGATAAAGAAGCCTTATTTCCGGGTGCATCTAGGGACGTGGTGGAAGACAATGAGGTTGTTGTAAATGGTGAAGAATTTGATGATAACATTGAGGAAGAAGCAAGTGGAGATGATGAAGGAGATGGTGAAGATGATGATGAAGAAAGTGATGAAGAAAGTGCCAAGGAAAGTGGCAATGTGACCACTTCTCATGAGGGAAGTGGTGATGATGATAGCATGATGGAAGACTAGCCTTGGAGACTCCTACACTCCCATGGTATGTCTATATCTCTTTGTATTTTATTTCATTTTGATCATTGTTGGAGGAGTCCTAGCAACATCAAAGGACTCACACCTCGGTACCATTGAGGTGTTCTTTATTGTTCCCATTTTTTTGAAAATCCAAAATGACAATCTAATTTCATGCATAGCATAGTGTGTGCATGAACTATACCCATGCTTTGACATTAGCAATAGTGTCTTATTTGGTTTGGGGAAGTTAATGCATACACAACGGGAGGTAATCTAAATTATCCTCTCCGTCATAACAAAAACCATGCATCATGTAGTGTAGCTTAGTGTAGAATTGCATTTAGTATAGAAATCATGCATCATTTTGCATAATTTCCATCATTTTGGCCATTGAGGACAATGCCCATATTAGTGTGGGGATGGGAATTCTAACACTTAACTTTTATTCAAAAACCATAAAAATTGAAAAATTTCAAAAAAAAAAAAATCAAAAAAATCGAAAAAATTGAAAAACCAAAAACAAGTTCATTTCCTTTGTATATATTGTCTTGTATATATTGTGTTTGTTTATCCTTGTTCACTTTGATCGACTACGCCACATCCGAGACATGAGGATATTGAAGACCGCATGGTATGATCTTTCCAATCTCCTTTTTCCTCTCTATGTTAATGACTATGTGGCTTTATTTTGATTGATGCGGTAAAAACAATGTGAACTTAGGACTTGCACTTAGTTTATATGGCATACTAGTTGGTAGAATCATTTGCATTAGGATGTATAAATGTTAGTTGCATCATGGCATGTAGTTTGCATGTTAGAAAAATTTTGCAAAACCGTCTATTTGGGAAGCTTGACAAGTGTATATAGGCCCTAGTAGATGCTTTTTATTCTTAAGACTTTGCTTGTTAGAATGCTTGTAAAACACCCTAGGATGTGTCATGCTAGTATCCTTTGACCCATGGTTTAAGGCCTAGTCAAGAGTACCTTGTGGTGTGATAACTCCTTGGCTACCGTTTATTCCAAGGTGACCCTTGAAACCATGCATACTTCTATCATTCATCCATGTTCTACCACATTTTTGTCATCAAAGGGAATGGGCACAAAAAGAAATAAATTTGAGTTCAATGAAATGAAAAGTGAAAGAAAGTTTGCAAAAATGCATCAAATGAAAAGAGGAGCAAAAATAGAACTCCTATACTTCAAATACAAGGCACCCTCGTTACTAATTGGGGTGACTTTGAAAATGTTCAAAAAGAAATGCAAAAACGTTGTCAAGTATTGAAAATGTCAAATGATCAAAAGAAATGGCAAAAAGAAAGTGTTCTCAAATGTTATATGCCACAAGAAATTGGGGGGAAAAACAAAAACAAAAGCAAACTCCCCAAATGAAACTCAATTACTATCGATCCCTTTATCCATCATATCCATTTTTGTGCATGGTAGAGAGGGGACGACCCTTCTTCTTGTCTAGGCAAGAGGGGGAATTCCGCGATCCTCCAGTGTTTCTAACACCATAGGGAGTCTACTCTTGACAAAAGCATTTAACGATTGAGGACAAAGGTACCCTAGCTTGACATCTTTTGGAGGTGATTTATTGGTATCCTTCTAGGCTTAGTAGTTTGAACAAATTGCATCTATGAAGGATTGTGTACCCTTGAATTGCTTCCCTTATAGATAATTTCCGCCACTTAGATGAGGAAAGTGGCTATTCTTTTGTAGATGCATCCATTATGTGTTTTTGTGTGCTTAATGTTTGGATGTGTCGCCATTTTGGCAAGACCCACCTTGCCTTGCAAGAAGGCATCCTACCTCATGGTTGTCTTGTTGTGAGTTGAAGGGGCGGAGTGAGACCCGCTAATTGTCTCATATCGGCTATTATTATTAGGTTAGGTTAGTTTTGGTCCTAGTCTTTGTCACCTCTTTACTCGGGACGAGCAAAGGTTCGGTTTGGGGATATTTGATGCGACCATAATTGGCGCATATTTAGCCCCCGAATTACCATTGTTTCCATGCTTTTTAGTGCCTATTTGGGTCATTTCTTATCTTTAGTTCTTTGTTTTGCAAATTCTTTGAGATTTTGATCCCTTGGTAGGAAAGGAGTAAGAATCTTGCATTTTCATGGCAAAACGAGGCTAAATTGATTGTATTCAATGACCAAGCATCAAGGAGAAACAAGACTAGAAGGCCTTTGTACATATTATAGTAGAAAAGCATTGTTGAGAAAAGGATCCTTGAGTCCCCAAGGAAATCCCCAAGGAATTCATGAAGAAAAGAAGAAGAAAAGCTGCTGCCAGACAATCCGAACGAATTGTACACAATCCGTTCGTCCGCCCTCGCCAGTCCGAGCGTCCCTCTAAGGAATCCGCTCGGATTCCACCTCGCCAATCCGAGCGTCTTGACCAAGAATCCGCTCGGATTCTCCAGCCCAGATCCGGCCGTCCCGACTCCCATCCGCACGGATTTGAGACAAAGACGTTTCGTTCTTCAAGCCACGATAAGAGAAGCCCTTCTCTCGGACAATACCGGAGTCTCCTTGCTCAACTTAAAAAGTGTAATTACTAGTTTAGCCCTTAGTTAACCCTAATGCATCCTCCCTAATTTTCACTATAAATACCCCATTAGTCTAATTAGAGGAGCATGTTCTTCTTATCAATAATTAGTGTAGTTAATATCAATCAAATCTCTCTTCAATATTGTAATCAAATATTAATCAAGTTCTAATTCAAGTTTTAGTTCTTTAATCTCTCTCTTGTTCTTCCTTTATTTTGGGTAATTAGAAGATTATTGGGTTTATTGGGAGATTGACAACCTTCCATCAATCATCAAGTTCTTCTATTATTCTTTGCATCTTTATTATTGGAATGATTAGTAGGTATAATCTCTTAATCCCTTTTTTAATTATTGCTAATTACTTTCATTTATTCATCATGTTTCATTATGTTAGTATGATTGACAACCTTTCTAGCATGATCAATATGATAATGAGTGAGTAGTCTCTTAGCTAGGGTTTAATGGGTGATTAGGGGAAACCAACATGGGGAATGATTCATGCTTAAATTAATATGCTTTCATATCTTATTTGCTTGCTTGTTTTGATCTTAATACATGCACATGTTATATTTGATGAAATGCTAAGCCTATGAATCCTTGCATTTACTATCATCTTCTATCCTTTCAACTTGACTTGTAAGACATAAACCAACTCGAGTCTTGTTAGACCATGCATGTGTTGAGTAGGAAAGATTAAGTCGACTTGTAGGTGTTGTACAATCTAATCGATTCGGCTCCGGGACCCAAACTTTCCTAGGATTGTAAGATATAACCCAACTCAATCCATCACAACAATAATTGCTTGCTTATAATTTGAGAACATGTTTGTATGATCATATGCCATGAATCCCCTATGAGCCCATGACACCCTAGTGCCTTTAATCAATTGTTTACACCCCTTATTTTATTCATCTTGCTAGTTTACTTTCATTGTTATTTTAGTTTAGTAACCTTCTACGTCAACCAAATTTGTGACACCCCTAGACACTACTAGTTACAATAGAATTCTCATTTCAATACCCGTCCCTTGGGATCCGACCTTTACTTGCCTCTTTGCTAATTGTAGAGTTGCTCGTGGAGTATAAATTGTGTTTTGTATCGACCATTGACCAACGACCACATATGCTTAATTGTGAACACCAAATGGCTCCGATCAGTGTTATCATGAGAAAGGTGTTGGGCCAAAATTTCAAAAAAGATGCGCATCCCGAGACAAATCCGAGCGGATTGAAGGACAAGAAAAGAAAGAAAAGTTCCTGACAAAGAATCCGAGCAGATTTTAAGAAAGACGCTCGTCTTTACTGTCAACCCGAGCGGGTTGAATTTGTCTGGAGCGGGTTCTTAGTCAACCCGAGCGGGTCATATCTGTCTGGAGCGGGTCCACCCTCTGAATGCTGGATTTTCCCAGAATCACGGGCAGAATAATACTACCCCACCCGTGTTCAGCCTATAACCCGTGAATGCCTTGTTTTTCAGCCATAAATTTCACTCTACACTCTACACTCTACACTCACCTACCATCTTCATCTTCTACCTTCAAGCTCAACCTCAACTCACAAAACTCACCCAAATAACCATAAAATCCAACCAACTCACCATCTAATTACTATAAAAATCATTCTAATCCATTTCTACACAATAAAAACCAACTTTCCAACCTTCTATTTGCTCAAAATCACCCATTTTCATCATTTCAAAAATTGGAGCTCCAAAAATCCGTAAGCAACAATTGATTTTCGGGTTTGATTTTTGCCTTCTAGCTTCACTACATTGCTTTTAGTGTTCTAGTAAGGCATTTTCAAGGTTGTTTGGCTCTTATTTGTGAAGATTTGTGGAATTCTTGAGTAGTGATACTTGGTGGGTTTCAAGACTACAACAATGAATTTTTGGGGCAAGAGTAAGGCTACTACTTCTAAGGGATCAAAAAGAAGAAAAGGAAGAAATTCTAATGCTCCACCGGAGTACCAAATGCAAGAAGAAGAGTTAGTACCGGAGATTGAGCAACTTGATAATTTCCCGGAGATAGTATTCATCAAAAACGAGCATAGGAGACGATTTTTGAAACTACTTGGTTAGGAGTTCGAACCCACTCGTTTCATTTGTCTTCAAACTTTGGATAAAGTTGGTATTGAAGGACGAAACGAGTCCTTATTTAGAGAAATGGGTCTTGAGACTTTATTTAATATGCATGAGGAAACATATCTTAGCCTAACCTTGGAATTCTTGTCTAGTCTCAAAGTATTTGAAGGAGAGACATATGGGGTGTCTTTGGAATTTAGGTTGTGTAATGAGACCCATCAATTACATTTGGGTACCTTGAAAAACCCGTGGGGTTCACGGAGTCACATTTTTGGAGAGCAATCACCGGGTTGGAATTAGAGGGTTTTAAGAGGTGTCATGCCTTTTGCATTCATCACCCGGTTATTAGGATGTGGCATCAATTTATAGCGGGGACTATTCATGGTAGAAGTGACACGGGATGTGTGAGTCAACTTGACATGACTTTTCTTAAGTCATATTTGAATGTCCAAGGTTTGCCAAAGTACAACTTTAATCCCACTCTTGAATTACTTGTTCGATTTCGAAATCTATCAAGGGGTGCGACAAAATCAAAGGGAATTGTGATGCGTGGTCTTGTGACTAGGATGGCCGATGCTTTATGTCCGGGGTTTAATGATGATGGGAGTGTTGGAGTAAGTGCCCCCAACAATAATGCGATCACAATTGTCGATCATATTGATCACATATTTAAATCTTATACCAAGAATACG
Source organism: Silene latifolia (assembly GCF_048544455.1). NCBI lineage: Eukaryota > Viridiplantae > Streptophyta > Magnoliopsida > Caryophyllales > Caryophyllaceae > Silene > Silene latifolia. The sequence goes on from NC_133534.1 coordinate 120,889,001, forward strand.
AAAGGGATGATACATTACATATATATAGTCAACTGGTCCACACATATCGATAATGATTGGCTGGCTAGAGTTTGCCATTACTGTCGTGCAACGGTGATGATCAGTTGATCCCTTGAGGTCACACATAAAGGACGATTCCCTTAATTGAAAAGGTTAATTAATTGTATGTCGATACAGATTAATTAATTCCTTAAAATTGAACAAATCATTATCATAAGAGAGAAAATGACGTTTTATTATAATGTGATTAAATAAGATTTTATTTAGTAATTTAAGAAGTTATATTACTAAAATTAATCCGTGTTTGCGAAACACGCGAGATGAGAATGATAAGTTAGTTATAATTATCATAAGAGAGAAAATGACGTCTTATTATAATGTGATTAAATAAGATTTTATTTAGTAATTTAAGAAGTTATATTACTAAAATTAATCCGTGTTTGCGAAACACGCGAGATGAGAATGATAAGTTAGTTATAATTACAAGATGTTGTGAATTATACTAACTAGTAATTAAATGACCATTTTATGTGAAAGTAATTTTGAATTACTAGTCAATTTGTTAAATGTGATTTATTTAATTTGTAAATGATATTTAATTTGTTAAATATGCATTTTAAATTAAAACATGACATAAGACATGTCACTTGTCACATGACATACAATTGTACAATTGACAAAAATAAAATGGACTCCATACTACATATAAACCGAAAATTGGTGGGCATTGTGAGAAGTTTTGTCTTTTTCCATTTGTCTTATTCATTTGTCTAATATGCTTGATAGTGACATGACTATGGACAAAGGCTTACACAATTTGTCTTGTGAAGACAAAAAGGAAAAAGAAAAAGGACCTAAAATCCCCCCCCCCCCCACCCCACCGGTTTTGTATACCACCATTGAGAGATTTTTCTCTTTATAATTCATTCTCTCATGTTTTTATGAAAATCACTACCTTCTCTCTCTTGTTCTTCATAAAATTCATTTTTATGAATCTAATTTGTATAAATCAATCACTAATAATACTAGCAGTAGTATATGAGTATTTGTAACCGATTTTAAGGTAAACTACATTACAAACATCTAGTACATGTTAGTTTGTGGGATTTTGGGATAGTCTTGGGTGCTACTTATTGGAGGGCTTCTATTTTGAAGTCATGAATGTTCATCCATTATTGGAAAGCTCAATAACTAACAAGAAGGAGATCTTGTTGGTGCCCACAAATGACCGAAATTTAGATGGTGAGAAATCGATTTTCTTATCCCTTCTTATTTAGTTTGCATGCATAAGATCAACAATTTATTTTCTGACTAAATAAATTAATTCATATATGAATATGTAAATTAATGAGATTAATTATTCCCAACAAGGAGGTATGTGGCTCTACCCGGAGATACTTTACTTGATGAGAAGGTCATTTTTAGGTATCAGAAATGGTGCAAATATAATGATTTAGGAGGTATTGATTGGTACACCAAGGGAAGCACTACATTCACCCTTCCTTGTTGGGACCTTCCTCCTATCACACCTAGGTCGAGTTACCTTGCACCTATGCCGAGCTACCTCCTCCCCATTGAGAGGATTAGGGTTCCACCACCTAGGAGACGTGAGGAGGCACCTTCTACTCCTTCCCATGCACCACCACCGTCCCAAGGTCCAAGACTTGGATTTCCACCATTCCTTCATGGTGTTCGGCCCTCTTATGCGGAGATACCTCCATACCCCCATGTCTACCGACCCTTTTCACCTCCTCCACCTCGCCCGAGTAGCCCGCCATCGGCCTTGGATATATTGATGGGTATAAGCAACATGGATGTTAGGATGCACCGAGGGCAAGAAGACAACTATTTGGCCCTTTATCCTCAATATTATCATATGGCACAACAAGGGTTTATTGATCCTAATGGTCCTAGGCCTTCTTGGATGCAACCACACCTTGTGTTCCCAAACCAAGGCATGAATGAAGATGACCAAAGAGGAGGAGATGAAGAAGAAGAAGAAGAAGAAAGTGAAGATGATGATAGCCTTAATGATAGAGGCTTTGATTGAGATCGTGATTGTAAGACCCTTCTTTCCCTATTTCTCATGTATAGTTTGCATTGTAATATATCTCACATGATTAGATTAGTTTGCATTGTATTTATCTCACATGATTCATGTAGATAGTTGCATATAGATTAGAATTCATGCATAGTTACTAATGGCCAAACCTATTCATTTCTACACTAGAAATAGTATTTAAATCGGTTTGGGGAGGTTTGATCATAGGTGACCATAATAGACTAGAAAACATGCATCATATAATATAGTTTAGATTGCATTCATTTGTTATATATGTCATATAGAATTGCATTCATTCATATCATATCATTGCATTTGTACTTTATTTCAAAAAATCAAAAATTCAAAAACATGTATTTCCTTTTTATTCCTACTCCTACATGTACATTGAGGACAATGTCCAAAATAAAGTGGGGGATGGGATTTTATATTCCAAAAATGATAAAAATTGAAAAATTTCGAAAAATCACAAAAATATGACTTTTAATTTCATAAAACAAGAATCCATAAAAATTTGAAAAACCAAAAACATGTTCTTTAGTTTAATAGTGTAGAATTGTATATACTTGAGCTTTTGTTCTCTTCTCACATAGATACAACACTACATTTGAGGCATTAGCAAGGGAAAATGAAGACCGCTTGGTATGATCATTCTAATCTCTATTTCCCTTCCATTTCTTTTTCATTATATGAGGAGGATGGGCTTACATGTCAAGGAGGATGTGGTGTATTTTGTGGTTGTGGTTTGTGTATCTATGTGTTGTTAGGAGTTGCATTTAGTTTATATGACATACTAGTTGGTATAATCATATGCATTAGGTTGTATATATGTTAGTTACATCTGGCATGTAGTTTGCATGTTAGAAAAATTTTGTGAAACCGTCTACTTGGGAAACTTGAAAAGTGTATATAGGCCCTAGTAGATGCTTTTTCTTCTTAAGACTTTGTTTGTTAGAATACTTGTAAAACACCCTAGGATGTGTCATGCTAGTATCCTTTGACCCATGGATTAAGGCCTAGTCAAGAGTACCTTGTGGTGTGATAACTCCTTGGCTACCGTTTAGTCCAAGGTGACCCTTGAAACCATGCACCCATCATTCATCCATGTTCTACCACATTTTGTCATCAAAGGGAATGGGCACAAAAACAAAAATTGTTCAAATTTGAGTTCAAGTATCGAAAAGAAAAGAAAAGGTTTGCAATTGCATCAAATGAAAAGAGCAGCAAAAATAGACTCCTAAAGCTTCAAATATAAGCACCCTCACTACATATGGGGTGACTTTGAAAATGTTCAAAATAAAATGCAAAAAGTTGAAAAGTTGTCAAGTGTTGAAATGCCAAAAATCAAAAGAAATGGCAAAAAGAAAGTGTTCTCAAATGTCAAATGCCACAAGAAATTGGGGGCAAAAACAACAACAAAAGCAAACTCCCAAATGAAACTCAAATTCTATCGATCCATTTATCCATCGTATCCATTTTTGTGCATGGTAGAGAGGGGACGACCCTTCTTCTTGTTTAGGCAAGAAGGGGAATTCCGCGATCCTCCAGTGTTTCTAACAACATAGCGAGTCTATTCTTGACAAAAGCATTTAACGATTGAGGACAAAGTTACCCTAGCTTGACACAACTTTGAGGTGATTTATTGGTATCCTTCTAGGCTTAGTAGTTTGAAGAAATTGCATCTATGAAGGAGTGTGTACCCTTATATTGCTTCCCTTATGGATAATTTCCGCCACTTAGATGAGGAAAGTGGCTATTCTTTTGTAGATGCATCCATTACTTGATTTTGTGTGCTTTAATGCTTGGATGTGTCGCCATTTTGGCCAGCCCCACCTTGCCTTGCAAGAAGGCATCCTACCTCATGGTTGTCTTGTTGTGAGTTGAAGGGGTGGAGTGAGACCCGCTAATTGTGTCATATCGGTTATATTATTAGGATAATTTAAATAAAGGTCTAGTTTTTGTCACCTCTTTACTCGGGACGAGTAAAGGTTCGGTTTGGGGATATTTGATGTGAACATTATTTGCGCACATTTAGTCCTCTAATTGAACCTATTTTACATACTTTTATAACATTTCATGACCATTTTATCCGTCAAATGCTTTCTATTTTTCTTTCCTAGTGCATTTTACATGTTTTGTAGGAAAGGAGATAATAAGGCGGAAATTCCCGTCTATCGTGCATATTTGGAAGCTTGTTGACGATATTTGATGGACTAAGTATGAAGAGGAGGAAAGAATGATGACCAAGGAAAAAGAAATAAAGAGTATATAGAGGCATCTTAGGCTTAAAAGCAAAAAGAAAAGGAATATCAGCTCAACCCACGCGGGTCAAGCCTATCTGGAGTAGGATACTGATGAACCCGCTCGGGTCAATTTCAACCCGCTCGGGTTGAAGCGCAGGACGCTCATATTTCGCTCGGACGAGCGCATTCCTGGACAGAAAGTCTTCCCTTACTACGTGAACCATGATCCGCGCATATTTCTTGAGAGACTGGCAAAAAGGAGACCGGAGTCTCTCTTGAGACCGGCGATTCCCTACCCAACAATTAGCATTGTTAAATTACTATTTTTCCTTTGCTTAACCTAATGATGCTCTATTATATATACCCCATTTGTAATAATACAACCATCAAGTTTTCATTAGGTTAAATCAATCCTTCCTTAGATTAGATTAGGAGTATATTAGAATAGATTATCATTTAATCTTTCCACAAATTACACATTAATCTTTCCTTAATCATTATTCAAGTTTATTATTGAGTAATTCAAATTTATTTTTGGGTAATTAGAAGATCATTTGGGTTTATTGGGAGATTGACAACCTTCCATCAATCATCAAGTACTTCTCTTATTCTTTGCATTATTATTTTGGAATCTCCATAGGTATAATTCTCTTAATCCTTGTTTTAATTATTGTTAATCTTTCTTACTTGTTCATCATATTTTGCCTTGTTAATATGATTGACAACCTTGTTAGCATGCTAAACTTGATAATGAGTGAATAGTCTCTTAGCTAGGATTAATGGGTAATTAGGGGAAACCAACATGGGGATTAATTCATGCTTAATCTAATATGTCCACATAATTAATTTGCCTGCTTGTTGTGATGTCAACCTATGCACATGTTATGTTTGATGAAATGCTAAGCCTATGAATCCTTGCATTTACAACCATCTCTTATCTATTCAACTAGACTTGTATGATATAAACCAACTCGAGACTAGTTATACCATGCATAGAAGTGATTAGGGGGAAAGTAAGTCGACTTGTACGTGTTGTACAATCTAATTGATTCGGCTCCGGTACCAAACTCTTCCTAATAACCGTAAGACATAAACCAACTCGATTCCTTTACAATAATAATTGCTTGCTTATAATTGAGAACATGTTTGTATGATCAGCTCCCATGATTTCCTTATGAACCCATGATATCCTAGCATTTTTAGTCATTTGTTTACATCTTTCCTTTTGTTGCTTGTTTATTGCTTTTATTAGATTAGAATCATCAACCCATTATAATTGTGACAACCCCAACCACAACCATAATTAGATTGAATAATTTGAGTAACCACCGTCCCATGGATCGACCTCGACTTACCACTAACTAGTTGTTTGTTGAGAATTATAAATGTGTTTGATTGAATGTGACCCGACAACATCACCCATCAAGTCTCCACCTTTGTAACTTTCAATGAACTTAGAAATTCCAAGGCGAGGGAGGGGTAGGTCAACTCTTGCATATTAAACAATGTAATCAACCCCATAGACTCAAAGAAGTTATTGGTCCTTTCAAGGATACCCAATTTGGTCAAGGCATCTTGGCAAATAAGCTTGGTGGGTAAAATCAATTTCTTAGCAAGAGACACAAAATTTTTCCTTTGAGAATCGGATGTGAAAGTTATCTCCGGATATTTTTCTAGTTGCTCAATAACCGGGATAGAAGGAGTACCTTCCACCATAAAATAGGAGTTTCTTGAATTTCTATTCTTGCTTGTTGAACCACCAAAGCTTTTGAGGCTTGAAGTGCTTGTTGCCTTTTGGAAAGGTTTGATTTTGTAGGTGTCTTGCTTCCACCTTTGGTCCTAGCCATTGTTCTTCTCCTTGTATGTATCAACAACCAAAAATTTGCTTGAATTCTTGTGTAATGCTCAAGTTTCAATAAAACCCAAATCGATTTAGGATTTTTGAATTTTGCCTTGTATCCTAGAAAATCGATTCAAACTTTGAGGATTTTGATATTTCGATGGGTTTTTGTTGATAAAGGAGTGATTTGTTTGGGTTTTGAGAGAGTTTGGAATTGATTTGGGTGAATTTGGTTGAGAAAATTGATTTTTATGGATAGAGGGATTGAGGGTTTAGGAGGTGTGTTTGTGTTTTGAATGGGTGAAATGAATTGGGAAAGGGGGGTTTTGAACCCGTAATTTTGAATTTCAGCAGGGGAGACGAGCGTCTGCAGGTCGGGACGCTCGGATTCTTTGTCAGCCAGTTTGAGAAATTGAAACCCGTGTTGAGACGAGCGTCTTCAGCAGGAGACGAGCGTCTTTCTGAAGGGAGACGAGCGAATTCTTTTGAGGACGCTCGGATTCTTGGTCAGGGAGAAATCCCAGATTTTAATAGAAGCAGGATGAGCGGATCCTCACTGAGACGAGCGACTTGGTTGAGACGAGCGGATTCCTTTAGGAGACGCTCATATCTTCAGTCAGAGAAAAATTTCCCTTTCCAGCTCTCTCAGGACGAGCGTTTTTCTCACAGGACGCTCGGATTGCAGCCAAGACGAGCGGATTTCTCATGAGACGCTCGGATTGTCCCTGTGCCTCACGAATTTAGTTCCACCCATGGGTATTTCATAACCCAAGTCATTCCGTCTCCGTTCCTTTGGTCTTCATTGTGGGGGCACTACGAAGGCTTGGATAGCCTAGGCAATTTCTATCCCCACACTATGTCAAAACACTTGTTAGTTATTTAGACCAAATTAATACTCATCTCATGATATCAAATTTACAAGTTAATTTTTGTGGTTTAAATCTACATGCATGCAAAGAAAAGTATTAAAGACATGGTATAAAACCATCTTAAGACAAAAATTCCTTACATTGTTATAAGGAAAAATGGGCACAACTCAAGGACTCCTTCCTTGAAGTTGTTCTTGAGCTAATGCAATAAGGATGATCCTCCAACACCTTAATTACCAAAGTAGGTAATCTCCTAAGGTGGCACCCAAGATTAACCCAAAATACTACGAAAATACTAACTAGGTAATTGTAGTAGTAACCTTGTTTATTTGTATTTTTGATGTACTAATTATATTATTACTTTGATAATATTATTAGTTTATTTTATATGTGTTTTAAATATTTTAAGATGAACAAAATAAGAAGACAAATGGTCTTTAAAAACTCCAAGTGAACCTTCCAAAATAATAAGAAAATACCAATTTTTATTCCAATTTTTCCAACAACAAAAAATGGTGGAGTTTGGTTTTATTTATAGGCAATTTGGGGGGGACAATTATGAGTGAAAAATGCTACCAAATGAACACTTTTAATACCCTAAAAAATCAGTCCATATGGACAATTTTGGGTCCATTTCGATTTTCGACATTTGCCCCACAATTGCTTATAAGTCTTATATTTAATTATCTTACATAATAAAATATTAATTTTATTATTTAGCACTTAAATACTACAAATTAACTACCAATGACTACTTAACTATTAAGTGGTCATAAGACTATTTTATCAACATACAATGTGTCAATATTATCCCACTTAGCTAATTTTATAACCTCTTGTAAAATTAAATAGCTAATTAATTCCACCTCAAACATATACACATATCGTATAAAATTAATTAATTAACTATTAATTAATAAATTCTAATAATTTATTATTTAAACATCACATAATTAAATAATAAATCTCCTTGTCCCGAGTTCGTAACCCGTCATCAAATAATACATTTATGTGACTAACTAAAAGTCAAATAATACAAGGAATTAATTATCTCGTATCTCATACAAATAATTAATTTATTCTATTTGGGCGTCATCCTATAGGTGTGACCTAAAGGGATCAGCTGATCACCGTCGTCACACGACATCAATGTCGAACTCTAGTCAGCCAATCATTACCGATTAACGATGACCAGCTAACAAATAAATAAATAAATCCCTGATATTCCTTTTATGAGATTTAATATGTAAACGCACTCATTGTGGAGGACACTACTCCAACAATCTCCCACTTGTCTGACACAAGTGTGCGTTACCAATTCTCTTGTCCAATAATATCTCCCACTCAATGCAAGATGTCTTTCAGGTCGTTCTTGCACGTGATCATGTCATAAAGTGGTTTCCTCGATCAGGATAATGACTGTCTGACCGGATAATCTACTATAGATCGCATCCGAGCGTGGCCACGCATTCACAGTCATCTCTCCTCGAGTGGCCTTGAGATAAAATATGTATTAAAAGGACAATCCCGTTGACTTATTTTCTTCATTCGATACAGATCACAATGACCCAGTAAATGCTCATCGGCCTCCTTTTACGGTGCGACCTACAACAAAAACCAAAGCCATCGGAAAACCGTACCAACTCAGACAAATAGTCACCAGTCTAAAGAATTGACTCAAAAAAATAAATAGAAATCCTTGCCACGACCTAGCAACAAAAGGACTCTATAAAAGGTCACTGTCCGACAAATTGTCTCACAATCTGCCTATGTAATCGACCAGCCATCACTATGACCATATGACAGTCGAACCTGTCATCTATCACCTTACAATCTAGTCACTCCGAGACGTCTCCTCATTAAGTAACTAGGGACAAAATACAATGTTAATCCAGTTCACTTAATAGGGTTCGACATTGTCTTTACAACCTATTTGGAGAAAACAAAGTATATAAATTCAAACATAAAACTGAATATAACGACAAATGCAACTTATCATATATGAAATAATAAATACAATATTTTGATTATTACATATCATATAATTTACAACAGTTCTGGCATTCATCTAAACCCTATCGAAACTACATGACTATCATGTTTAGCTTGAGATAAAGGTTTGGTTAAAGGATCAGCGATGTTGTCAGCTATCCCAACCTTACAAACTGTAATTTCTTTCCTTTCGATTAAATCTCTAATTACATGAAAGTTTCTAAGTACATGTCTAGATTTGTGTAGATACCCAGTATCTGCTGAGACTCCAACAAACACCCGATGATTATCGGACTATAACATGTTTTGGAATCGCGGCGTTTGATCGACATTTTGTGTACAACTTTACGTCGGAAAACTTAAAACGATTTCGAAAAATAAAACATTTCAAAACATTTCAAAAATATCTGGAGTGTTTAATGCACGACGACGGGGTCGCAATGACACTAACTTGAGTCAAAACCGACACCGGACCAAAAACCAACTCAAAAATTCAAATCCCGACTCCAACAACGAGTCAAACCGAGTCAACCACAAAAAACCAAACATTTCAAACCTTCTACCTTAAGTTTTCCCAGATTCATGTTGGTCAAGTACCAAACATGTGACTACAAAACCTAGGATAGAACAAATCATGATTGCGTTTGTTGTGAAAGTGACAACACAACTCGAAGAACCGCGACGTGGCTCGCGCCTCTTTGAGCAGCCCAAGTGGCCACGTCGCTCAAAAGTCACACAACCACTCATTTCCCTATAAATACCCCTCAAATGCCACCCATTTGAGACTTACGCGAGTGTCCGCCCCCTCTTTTCTCCCTTAAATTTCTCGACTCGACTTCTTAAGTCACAACTCGACGCGTATTTATGACCTACCGATTGTAAACACGAGCCTTACACATTGTTTGGTACCGTCATCGTGTATTAAACCACTTGACCGACCATTTCGACCACTACACCATCACTAAAGCTTAAAACACTCTTTTTACTTACCAAAACGGTTTTAAACTGAGTTTTTTCCGATCAAACGAGTTATTACACTTACGTCGGTCACTCGCCATAACCAAACATGTAAGTATGAGGGTGTTAAAATCCTCTTTTATTATGTTTTCATTTGTTTCATGACTATAACATGCTAAAACATGCATAACATGAACTAAAACATGGAATAAACGAGCCAAAACTGATTTTTGGTCTGAGGCAGAAGTCCCTTAGGTCGCCAACTAGCCCGCGCCTAAATGGGGTATTCAGACCAGAGATCAACCGTGTTTGTTCTCGTTATTTCCCTTAATCCATTTTTCATATTTGTAATCGGTTTTCACCATTTCAAGTATTTTCGAACCATTGTTATTTTATTTCACATGTTTTAACCATAAAGCATTTTCACCCTTGGTTCCTCATACCATGACGGTTAAATCCGTGTTTCGGTGATAATATTTGGTTAATGACAATTAGAAGGTATTTTAAAGCCTTTTATTTCATTTCTTTACATTTTCAAACAAACATATTAGTCACCAACACAAAGTCATCCTTGGTTCTACATACCATGCCGGATTTTAACCCGGGTACGATGATGAGTATCGACTTATCACATTCAAATGGACTTAAAACAATTAGTCCATAATAATTTTCAAAACTATTCATGTCAAGTTTGTCAAATCGAACCCGACACCGAATATTATCAAAATAATGATGATTATTCGAGTCTAGTTCTTCAAATCAACAAATGCGGTCTAAACGACCCCTTCAAATAAAACCGAGTTCAAATACCCATTTTCAACACGTTTTATAACGTTTTCTAAAAGGTCAGAACACGGCACATAAACCGTGGGCTAACCCGCGCCAAAACAGGCTCTCCATTTCTCATTTTCAAAACCAGAGGGAGGCCCCTTACACCGCCGGTTGGCTCGCGCCTCATATAGCCGTCTGGTACAGGGCCTGTTTCCTTCCAGCATTAGTCTAGGACGATCCCGACTCAGGTTAACCCGGATATAGGACGGATCAGATGACTATTTGATTATCCAAAACCATATTTGCAAAATGCCTTACTAAGACAAATGGATCATGTTATGCACCCTAAACCTAATACGGTAAATGGATGTTTAATTTCTGTTTTGCATGCAAATCAACCGACTTAGAATTCTTTCACATGTTAGGTTTAAATTATTGGATGCACATTCATGCATATAAACCATTTTATCAACTTATGAATTCAACCAACCAAGATCGATCAGTAGAGGCCGCTAACGCGGGCGGGATTACGTGTCTGATTAAAGGGCTTCCCAATACGTACCTTCAACTCTTAATCAGAAACTTCGGATAGTGGACGACCTTATCCAGGGCATACGAGAGTCATTCTAGAGATAGGATGCTAAAGAGGGACGATTTCCTTATCTTTAGTACCTATGTCAAACGCTGCTTTGTGCTTTGATTTGACCAAGGTATAATGTGGAATTCGAACGGGTTACATGCATCCCACAAATGCTTGGTGGCGACTCCGTACATCTCTAATCGTTTCGAGACCCTTACCGAGACGAAACCAACCGATCTAAAACGATCCGGTCGAAATCATTTTTACGCCGCCGAGCGTGGCTTTCAAAAAGACCGCTATACGTCCACAGATTGGCCTGGCGTGTAGGTGGCTATGTCCACAGATTGGCGACTCCGCTGGGGAGAACTAGGACACTTACGTCGTTGTGATCCCTAGATGGTGAGACTCGAACGAAGTCTTGGTTGGAATGCATTAATTGATATTACGGTCACGGTCGAGTTTCCTTGTCCGGGCCCACAACCTAACCCTTTTCGACCAATTGGCTCGTTTCGTCGGCGTGAGTTTTCTCATCCCCGCGTTTCGAATCCCGATTGAGTCAAGCATACCGTTGACGTTACACATTTCTGTTTCGTCAAAGAGCTTTCATCACCTTCGAGCATGAGGCTAGGGCACCATTCTTACACATTTTGTTTGGATTGGTATCCCTCTCGCAAATCGGGGTTTGACTGCTTGGTGTGTAACCCACCCTTTTAAGCCAAAACCCGTGTCAGCATAATGCATAATATAATGAAACTGTGAGTGCTTATGTGCTATCTGATCATAAGTCCTTCCGTGTCATTTTCAAACTTTCAAAAACACCCTTTTCGCGCCGTTATAATGGCCATTTCAAACCTCGGTCTTTCGCTGACCGTTGCACGCCTTTCTAGGCCGTCGTAATGACGATTTTCAATCCCGGTTTTGTATAACCATTTCAACACGCCTTTCTAGGCCGTCGTAATGATGATTTTCAAAGGCGATTTTGTATAACCAGTTCAACACGCCTTTCTAGGCCGTCGTAATGACGATTTTCAAACCCGGTTTTGTATAACCATTTCAACACGCCTTTCTAGGCCGTCGTAATGACGATTTTCAAACCCGGTTTTGTATAACCATTTCAACACGCCTTTCTAGGCCGTCGTAATGACGATTTTCAAACTCGGTTTTGTATAACCATTTCAAATACCTTTTTACGACATTATAATCGCCGCGTCTAGATACGGATTTTAACCCGTTTCGCTTCGATAATGGCTCTTTCAAAACCCGAGAAAAGCACACGCCCTTTTCTCGTGACACTTTCGGGATCCCGAGGACCATGCACCGTACCCGAGACCTCTTCAAACCTTTCAAACTCGATTTTTCAAAACATACAATTTTGAATTTCAAAAATCGTCTTGGGAAACAGTGCACTATTTTCCCGAGCTGACTCAAACTCAAACCGTCTTTTTCAAATAAACTTAAGACAACCCTTTCAACTGATCGACTTGCGGAGATCTCTATTTTCGGAAACCGCCTATTAAAGCGACAAACGAATCTTTTTGAAAATTTCTATTTTCGAAAACTTCAGTCCACCATTCCAATTCCGCCTCGTGTCTATCGACTCAAAGTAAACGTACTTATGGGTCTTTACTTATGAGTCATCTCACCACGAGACCCGTCCAACGGCGTCACGCCGTCATGTTGGACTCGTGTCAAAGGTTCGGTCAAACACCGCCACGTCATAAATCGAGTCAGCACCGAGGGACCACACACGGTCACCCCGTCTTATTGAGTCTGATCTTTGTCTCATCCTTTGTGTTGTCTGCATTCAGTCTTGGAACTGTGTCGGATTGAGTTGTAATGTGAGCCGTTTTTCTGCCTCAGAGCCATGGCCCCGTCTTCAGCTTCGTCCAACAACAACAATGATAACAACATAGATGTCACAACTGATCAGCTAGCCAGCCTGCTTACCGCTCTTATGGTCACAATGGATCGCGTCGAGACCCGTATCGACGCCCTGGAGAACAAAGAAACTGGGGAACATAATACCCCACCTCTGACTGAAACTGGGAAGAGGCTGAAGCTCTTGGAAGAACAACTCCTAGCCCGGGGTAACAATATCCATCTTGAGAACAATCGAAGGTTCGAACCCGTTGGGGACCAGTTACCTAACAACTTCACCCTGACTGATGTGCCTAAGTTCAAGGGAGTGGAGGACCCACTCAACCATATCCGTACTTTCAAAGACTACATGGCCATTAAGGGGGTCAAGCAGGAGCTTTTTACCCGGATCTTCCCATCCTCTTTAGAGCCGATTCCTCGCCAATGGTACTATTCCTTGGATCCGAAAAACCTTACTACTTGGGATGAGATCGCAGTTGAGTTTGCCAGATAGTATGCCGACAACGTTGAGATCCAGGCCAACACCCGTACTCTCGAAGTGTTAACCCAAAACGACAAGGAGGGGTTCACTGAGTTCCTAACCCGTTGGAGGAGGGTGAGTACTCAATTGGTCAGTAAGCCGAGTGAATCAACTCTGGTTGAAAAGTTTGTCAACAATCTCCGCCCGGTTTATGCCAATCTACTGAGGTATCAGAATATCAAAACTTTTCAAGATCTGCAGATTTTGGGGACGCGTATTGAGGACATCCTCCGAAAGGGTGTCTTAGCCAAGACCACTGGCAGAGGTTACTAGGGATCCACCTCAACCGGATCTCGCCCTTACGGTCACACAAACAAGATCGATGAGGTTAACCTCGTCGAACCATCTGCTAAGAAAACTGTTCGCCCCCAAAGAGTGTTCACCAACATATGGTCGACTTATGCAAGTGCCCTGAAAAGGCTCATGGACCAAGGGAAGCTATAACCGATCGGACCCACCCTGGATCCGACCGACGCCAAGAAGTCCCGATTCTGGTACCCCAATGCCTACTGTCAGTATCATCGAGGGAAAGGGCATGATACAGAAAATTGCTTCAAACTCAAGCACCTCATTCAAGACTTGATTGAGAATAGATATTTGCCACTACCCTCACCAACTAAACCAAACAACAAGACGAATCCTTTGGGAATTCACGCCATTTCTGATGATGAGCCGACCCTAAACCAAACAACAAGACGACGAGGTGAATGCTTTGGAAAAGGATCCTTCAAGCGGAGTGTTTGTGTTTAGTGCTGCCACTATGCTCACTATGTTTCAGCAAGTTGAAGAGGCCATAGCCAGCCTCTCTGAAAGAATCACCCGACTCGACGACGCCTACCGTCGACTCATCTTCAATCCCCCAACACCGCGCCCAAGGGAGAATTCCCCAAGCATTCAAAACTACCCACCCCAGGATGGATTGCTCCCGGGACCATTCTGGCATAGACCTCACGAAAATCACCCTCAAAATATCTACCCCCAAAATAACTACCCTCATAAAAATCGCCCTCACAAAAATATTCCCCATAAGAACTACCCACCGAGGAATACCCCTCCAAGGTATCCTCGAGACTCCGAAATTAACGGCATATGGAGAGATGATGTTGAGGATGTCTATATCCTCCCAGGGAAGGAGAAGCGGGCGAAAGAAATTGGACATCTCACCCGGTCCGGACGTCCCTATCAAAATCCGAACAACCCAACGGTCGTTCCAACAACGAATGACCAAATCGTCCCAGAGGTGGACACTCAACCAAAGGCCCCCGAGAACTCAATCCTGAAACAGCTCCAGAAAGCAAAAGCCGAAATCTCAATTTGGCAACTGATCGCAACGTCTTTTGAGCATCGACAGGCCTTGCTGCAGGCCTTGGGAAAATTAACCGTGCCATCCACCTCTTCCCTAGAAGAAATAGTGGCGCACATGGCGAGAGACGCCCCTGATCTAAACAACCATGTCGTCTTCTCCGACGAGGACATCCCTCCGTTCGGAGCTAATCATAACCTGGCCCTCTACATCACTGTACAATGCCTCCAGAAAAATATACCCATGGTCTTCGTGGATGACGGTTCCGCCGTGAATGTCATTCCTCTCAAAACTGCCCACAGGCTGGGTATCAAGGAATCTGTTTTGATCCCAACGAATCAAGGAGTACGTGCCTACGACGGCACTTGTCGCAAGGTCGCTGGGCTTATCACTTTGACCGTCGCAACCGGAGCACTAGACAGACAAACCAGTTTTCAAGTGGTCGACATCGACGCGTCCTTCAACATGCTCCTGGGGCGTCCCTGGATTCACGCCGTCAAGGCGGTCACTTCAACTCTCCACTAGAAGATCAGGGTCCCCTTCAACGGGAAAACAATCACGATTCCTGCTTCCCCAATCAAAGCAGTTATGAGAAGGGGGACAACCTCCCAAGCCATTGAGGAGGACGACAATGAAATGTGGGGTTTCCAAGCCATAAACGCCATAACTGATGAATTGACGCCCTCTGATTGTGACCCGTTCACCAACCTCACGGTCAACCATATCATGATGCATCAGGGTTACTTCCCGGGTTTGCCGCTTAATCCGCTAAAGGACCCATTGCCTCCCTTGAAGCAGGCTAAGGTCCCCAACATTCCCTTCGGGCTGGAATACGAACCTACTGACGAAGATATCCGGGAGATGAACCTCCTAGTCCGAAAACGCAAGAAGCACGGGGTTATCCTCTGTCCCTACCACCTGACTCTCAATGGATACTTTGTCCCCGAGGGAGAATCCGAGCTCTACCACGACTTTCCGGAACCAATCTTTGACTCTGTGGTGAAGGCTAGGTACCCGGGAGTGGAAGTCTTCCAGGACTTCTAATTTATCCCTGACAACATCGAAGATGCATCAACTGAGTCTAAGCCGTCACCATGCCTTGACGGACAAGCTGTCACACTCCTCTTTGGGGAAGATAACATCAAACACCTCGACTATCAGGACATCATCAACATCGCCCTGAAAGACAATAAATTTGATCCAACCGCCTTGATCTCCGATACTGACCCGGAGAAAGCCACCCCTGGGCTGGAGGAAAACCATCAAGTGGACCGATCGCCAGGGCCACATTCTCAAGATAACAACTGGAGAAGGCCCTATGTTCAAGGAGGGAAGTAAAGAAGGATCTGAGTCTAAGTCGGAGTCAGAGTCAGAGTCTGACATAGCTCCTAACACTCCTGATGTCCCAGTCAAGGTCCCCTTCCCACTATTTTATCACAAAGTCGTGGCTGATTCAGAGGCTGAGTCTACTAGGGTCACCCCCACTCCCATGAAAGGTGATAACCTGGAGCCTGTTCCAGGGGCCACTTCCTCTGTTGTGTCGCCTCTGAATGATCACGAGATATCTGTCCTTTCCGAGCTTTTCGCTCGTGTCAACTTAATGAACGCTAAGTTTGCTTATGACTCGTCTCAATTTAACTACAATGTAATTCTGAATGACTATGAGGAATTTGATTTGAGTGACTACCCACCTCACTTAGCCAAAGAACTTAACAAACGGGAAACCAGAACCCCCATCATTGAGGAAACCGAGCCTATTAACGTAGGAACCGACAACACACCTCAAAAAACTAGGATAGGGACAACAATGGACCCCTCGGAAAGACAACAGTTCATTGACCTCCTCCACGAATACAAGGATGTGTTCGCCTAGTCTTACAGAGATATGCCTGGGATTTACAGGGAAATTGCAGAGCACCGGATACCTATTAAACCTGGGGCTAAACCTGTGACGCAGAAGCTACGCCGGATGTGTCCTGAGTGTGCCCTAAAAATCAAGGAAGAAGTGGATAAACAGTTCAAGGCTGGGTTCATCAAAGTACCTGAATACTCGGATTGGGTGGCCAACATTGTGCCAGTACCAAAGAAAGACGGAAGAATTCGGGTTTGCGTCGACTTCAGGGATCTGAACAAGGCGAGTCCAAAAGACGACTTCCCCTTGCCACATGTTGACATTCTGGTGGACAACACTGCCGAGCATGCTCTCCTATCCTTCATGAACGGGTATGCTGGGTACAACCAGATTAAAATGGCTGAGAAAGACATGCACAAGACTGCGTTCACTACACAGTGGGGTACATATTGCTACACAGTCATGCCTTTCGGCCTCATCAACGCCGGAGCAACCTATCAGAGAACCGCTACTACTCTCCTACAAGACATGATGCATAAAGAGGTAGAGGTGTATGTCGATGCCATGATTGTCAAATCAAAAGAACGGGACGGCCACATCAGCGCCCTCCGAAAATTAATCGCTCGTCTGCGGAAATATAACATGAGACTAAATCCTCAGAAGTGTGCATTCGGGGTCACCTCCGGAAAACTCTTGGGACATGTCGTCAGCAAGAGAGGCATTGAGATTGATCCAACTAAAATCAAAGCCCTTCAACAAATGCCTCGGCCTAGGAACGAGAAAGAGATTCGGGGATATCTCGGTCAGGTCCAATACATTAGCCGGTTCATTGCCAAGCTCACTATGATTTGTGAACCAATATTCAAAAAGCTTCGAGCCTCCGATCACACCGATTGGGACAACGACTGTCAGAAAGCCTTCGACAGGATAAAGGAAATCCTATCCAAACCTCCTGCCCTCATGCCATCTCAACCAGAGATTCCTCTATCCCTATACCTGACTGTTACCAATACAGCCATGGGAGCAATCCTAGCACAAACAGTTGGTAGCGAAGAGCGGGCCATCTATTACATCAGCAAAAATTTCATTGAGTACGAGACGAGGTATAACCAACTGGAAAAGACATGCCTTGCCCTAGTATGGTCAACAAAGAAGCTGCGGCATTACATGCTCAGCTACACGGTCCACATCTACTCCAAGATGAACCCGGTTAAATACATCTTCGAGAAACCCGTACTAAACGGAAGGCTGTCTAGATGGACACTGATGCTATCCGAGTTTGATCTCATGTTCGTACCCCTCAAGGTTATCAAGGGAGAGCAGTCGCTGATTTCCTGGCAGAGAATCGCGCCAACGAGGACCCAACGACCGACACATGGTCACTTCCTGACGAAGACATCCTTTGTGCCGACTCCGACGCATGGGACCTATACTTTGATGGTGCATCTAATCTAAGAGGCTTCGGGGTAGGAATCCTTCTAATATCACCAGAGGGAGAACATGTTCCGATCTCGATCAAGCTAGACTTCGCTGTCACCAACAATGCCGTTGAATATGAAGCATGTCTCATCGGCCTACAAACAGCCATCACACTTGGCATCAAGAGATTGAGGGTCCACGACGATTCCTCGCTCATCATCAATCAGGTGTCCGGATCATGGAAAATTCGATCTGACAGCTTAGCTCCCTACCGAGCAAGGATCAATCAAGAGGCCGAGTTCTTCGACCAAGTCGACTACTTCCACTTGCCACGAGAGGAAAATCAATTTGCTGATGACCTGGCAAAACTTGCCGCACTCGTCAACATACCTGACGACATGACGTCAATGCCCCTATGTGTCAAAAGACGAAGCGAGCCAGCTCACATTTGTGCCATTATCGACGACGAGAAAAGCCATGATGAACCTTGGTACCAAGACATCCTCAATTACAAAACCAAAAACGAATTTCCTCCTAACTCTGATCAAAGAGGACAAATAGCCATCCGTTTACTTGCGTCACAATTCGTTATAAACCAAAATCTTAGAACACCCCAAGGAATTCTCCTCCTTTGCATTGACCATCACACAGCCAAAAAAGTCACGGGAGAGGTTCACGACGGAGAATGCGGCCCTCACATGAGTGCAATGATGCTTACACGGAAAATCATGCGGCTAGGTTACTACTGGACCACCATGGAAGCCGATTGCCGTAACTACATCAAACATTGCCACAATTGCCAAATCTTCGCCAACATACAACACATACCACCATCTCTTTTGTACACCATGACTTCACCCTGGCCTTTCTCAACCTGGGGCATCGACATCATCCGAAAAGTCAACCCGATAGGCACTAAGGGGCATTGCTTCGTCCTCGTCGCCATCGACTACTTTACCAAATGGGTAGAAGCACAGTCATATGTAGTCTTGACCGCCAAACAAGTGGCCAAGTTCATTCAAAACAACATCATCTGCCGATATGGGGTACACCATGAAATCATCAGCGATCAAGGCTCTCACTTCCGGGCGGAAACTCAAGCTTTGCTGGACAAATAAAAGATCAAACGACATCGATCATCCCGCTACCGTCCCCAAACTAACGAAGCGGTGGAGGCAGCGAACAAAACTCTTGTCACCATTATCAAGAAAATGCAAGACAACTACCGCGATTGGCCGAGCAAACTCCCATTCGCACTCTGGGGATACCGAACCTCCATTCGAACACCGACAGGCGCCACACCCTTCTACCTAGCATACAGTATGGAGGCGGTTCAACCGGTGGATTTAGAGGTCCCATCTCTACGCATCCTACTGGAGAGTCAAGTCCCTGAGGCGGAATGGACCCGTCGAAGGTACGAATAACTCACTCTTCTAGACGAACGGCGACTCAACGCCTTGTACAACATCCAGTTATACCAATGACCTATACAACGGGCATTCAACAAGAAGGTTAAACCCAGAAACATCCAGGAGGGCGACTGGGTCCTCAAATCAGTTCGAGCACCATTACCCGTCGATCCGAGGGGAAAATTCAAACCCAACCGGGCCGGGCCATACCTGGTCAAGAAAATACTTTCGAGGGGCGCAGTGAGACTGAGCTATCTAGATAGGGAAGACTTTACAAATCCGACCAACCTAGACCAACTCAAGAAATACTACCCTTGAACCCTAGCAACCAACGACCTAGCCTAGTTTGACAACTAGCAACGGCCTCAACCCTTTTCAAGTCAAGTTCCTCAATGTGTTCTGATTTGAAATTGCATGTTTTATCGAGTCTAAGCTGCGGCACCTTGCCCGTTTCGAATGTCCTTTGATCTTTCAAAGGCAACGTCCATTTGCACTAAAACAACAAACCCCCTGAACTACGAGCATGGTTTGATTTCACCTCTTCAAGTGGATACGTAGGCAGTCCCTCTTATGCCTGGGGGATACAACCACAAAACCCAATTCAAATTCACAAAACATTTCGAACTACGATCATGGTTTGATTTCACCTCTTCGGGTGAATACGTAGGCAGTCCTTTCTTTCACAAGAAGGATACAACCATTCCCACAATAAAAAAAACATTACCCACATACAAAAAAATATCCCAAAAAAGGAAGAAAGGGAAAACCATTCCCTTTCCCACCAACATACAAAAATGAGCCTTTCTCCCTTTCCACAAAGTACCACTTTCCCAAGTGCAATTGTTTAGGACGATTCAAATCGAATTGCCTTCACCAAATGGATGGAAGAAGCAAGTGTTCACAATTTTCGACACGGGCAATCCTCTTATATAATTAATAATGGGAGGGATTACAATTTCAACAACAAATAAAGCTCGACGAGTCTAAAATTTGTCAAAGCTAAGGTGTCAACTAACACACCTCACATAATAAAACTAGCACAAAACACACAACAACTAGCTAGTACAACATAACAAAAACTCACAACAATAATACAACATAATAATAAAGTGGGTATGGTGATAATAATATAGTAGTAGAAACGATTATTGAGACTGGCACTTCTGTTAGAGAAAATATGGAGGATCACTTGGAGGATGATGCAATACCAACTTCAGGTATGGTTGCTTCGGCTACTGTTGGTCAATTACTTAATCTCACTGGATTATTAGATCAGAATGTGGTGGTTGAGAATGCGCATAATGATTTGGCTACCGCTAGTACTATTCCATCGGATTCGGCTATCAATTCCCCTACAACATATTTGGGTATTGGTATCCCCAAAACTTGGAGTACTGTTGCTAAACCTAATCCTGGAATGAGTTTGTTTTATTGTGATAAAAGTGCAGCTGATCAGATGGTTAGTATTGAGGAGGATGATGTGTTAGATGAAATTAAGTTTTGGAAAAATACTCTTATGGGTAATTTCTTGGGTTCAAAACCAAAGATCCAACATGTGGATGAGTTTGTTTTGAAGAACTGGAATAACATCACTCGCCTAATTGTGCAATATTATAAGAAGGAGTGGTACAGTTTCAGGTTCTTCTCTGAGGCGGATATGAATGAAGTTCTGAAGGGTGGTCCCTGGGCAATGGGGTGGGGGAATCTTATCCTAAAGAAATGGTCACCTACTTTTTTCCGTGAAATGGATTCTGTCTGTGTTGTACCAGCCTGGGTTTTATTTCCTTATTTGGATCCCTTTATGTGGTCTGATAAGGTTCTTAGTAAGCTTGCTAGTGTTGTGGGCAAACCTCTATTTGCAGATTTACCCACGACATATAAGTCTAAACTCTCCTTTGCCAGGGTTTTGGTTGAGGTGGATGTGGCAGGTGAGCTTCCCACAATTGTCACACTTACTTCTCCTTATCATGGTGAAACATCTCAGAGAGTTATCTATGAATGGCTGCCATATTACTGTCATTGCTGTAGGAAATTGGGTCATACAAAGGAGAAATGCAAATTCACAAAAATTAACAATAGGCTTCAAGAGATTAAAGCTCAGAAGGTAGTTCAAGAATATAGACCACTTCAGAGGAATGATACTCATCACACAATTGATCACGACTCAGGAAGCCATGTGCTAGGCCACTCTCCTCCTAAGTTAGGGACTGAGTCCCCTACTGAGATAGTTGATTTGAGCTCAGAATGTCAGGGACTAGGCTCAATTCCTGTTTCAGTTGAGGACATTAGTCTGACTGAAGAGGGGCAGGAACTGGGAAATAAACAATTTGGGGTCTCTGTGAGAAATAATTATTCTGTTTTGCAGACTGAAGGGATTATAGAGGAAATCAGAACTGAGGTCCCTCAGCATGGGGAGCCTCCAGACCCAGACGAATGATAATTTCTTCTTGGAACATAAGGGGTCTTAATGATCCAATAAAACAACAGGAAATTAAGGGTTACTTAATTAAAAATAAAGTGGAAGTGTTTGGACTTCTGGAAACTAGAGTGAAGATTAATAATTCTGCTGCTATTATTAGGAATTTCCCTTTCTATTCTGTTATCAATAATTATTCTCACCATTACAATGGTAGAATTTGGGTGTTTTTGGATACTAGGAAAATTACTCTACTTAATTCTAGATTTCATGATCATCTTATTCATCTGCCTCTTCCGCATCATTCCTCCAACCCGGTTATCTATGTTACAATGATATATGGTAGTAATGATGGTAGTCATAGAGACAGGTTATGGGAGGAGCTCAGAAGTGTGGCGGGTACTGTAACTAATTGGATTGTGCTTGGGGATTTCAACATTGTCAGGGGATTGGAGGAAAGAATTGGTCCAAATCATCCTTCTATTACTGAAATCATGGCTTTCAATCAATGCTTATTAGATATCTCTCTCGATGATGCTCATAATTTTGGTTTAGAGCACACTTGGACTAACAAAAGGGAACCTACTGCTAGAATTTGGTCTCGGCTAGATAGAGTTCTTCTTAACTCTGACTGGTTGATTCAATTTCCTACCACTAATGTTCAGGTTCTTCCATCTGGTATTTCTGATCATTCCCCCTTATTAGTGGAGGTGACGAATGGTTACAAAATAAGGAGGCAGTTCAGCTACTTCAATTATTGGGAGGATCATAAGGATTATAGAGCTTCTGTCACTGCAGCATGGGATGTCTCTGTCAAAGGAAATCATATTTTCAAGCTCTTTACTAAATTAAAAAATGTAAGGAGTAATCTGATCTCTTTGCATAAGAACCATTATACTGGTATTTCTCAGAAAGTCATTGTAGCTAGGAAGGATTTGGAGACTAGTCAACGAATGCTACATGACTCTCCTTTGGACCCTGTTCTTCTGGAGCAGGAGAAAGGGTTATTGGCAAGGTATTTAATACTTCGAAATACTGAAAGAAGTTGTCTTCTTCAACGGGCTAAGATTCAGGATATCAAGTTCAAGGATGCTCCTACTAGTTATTTTTTCTCACGAATAGCTGCCAGGAAGCATGGTAATGATGCTTTTGTGGAGTACTATACATGCCTATTGCGGTAGAGGAAAATCACTACTAGTTTGGACACTGTGCTACTAGATGATGGACCAAGAGTTCCTTAATCCTCTTGGGGATCCCTGTGCAAAGAGATAGATGATGCTGAGATAAAATCTGCTCTCTTTTCTATGGATTCCAATAAGAGCCCAGGTCAGGATGGGTTTTCAGTCCAATTCTTTAAAACTACTTAGAGTATTTTTCAGAAAGATTTATGTGCAGCTGTTAAGGATTTCTTTAGGAAAGGTGTAATGCCAAAACAAGCTAACACAACAATGCTGGCTTTAATTCCTAAAAAATCAGTGGTGTCAACAGTAATGGATTATAGACCTATTGCATGCTGTATAGTTTTCTACAAGCCTATTAGCAAAATCATTTGTTCAAGATTGAAAACTGTGTTGCCTGGGATTATTGGGAAGGAACAAGGGGCCTTTGTTAAAGGAAGGAGTATATTTGAGAAAATTATGCTTACTCAGTCTTTGGTTAAAGGGTATGGGCAGCAAGGCATCTCTCCTAGATGTATGATAAAAGTTGATATAAAGAAGGCCTTTGACTCCCTGTAATGGTCCTTCATTGATCAGATGCTTCAAGTTTATAAATTCCCACCTCAGTTTCAGAAATGGATAATGGATTGTGTCACTTCAACTTGGTTTAGCATTAAAGTGAATGGGGATACTACTGGCTTCTTCAAGGGAGAGTGTGGTTTGAGGCAAGGAGAACCTCTATCTCCTTTCCTCTTTGTGATGAGTATGGAAATTCTTTCAAGGCTGTTAAGGAAGATTCACAGGCATCATCAAGTTTCTTTTCACCCTAAGTGTGGGAAGTTGAATTTAAATCACCTAATATTTGCGGATGATTTGATGCTTTTTGTTAGGGAAGATGTTCCTTCTGTTCAAGCTGTGACCAAGACTTTGAATTTATTTGCCAGTCTATCTGGTTTGCAGGCAAACCCAGATAAGACCAACATTTATATGGGAGGAGTTAGGGAGGAGGTCAAACAAGCTATTTTGAGGGCTACTCAGTATGTGGAAGGAGAGTTCCCATTTCGATATCTTGGTGTTCCTTTGAATGAAGGGAAACTAAACAAAGGCATGTTTGCTGACTTACTGAGTAAAGTGCAGAAATGTTTGCATAATTGGGCCAATCAGAAAATATCTTATGCTGGGAAAATAAGTTTGATTAACATTGTTATTTTTGGATTAGAGCAGTTCTGGTGCTTTACTTTACTGATTCCAAAAGGCGTCATCAAGCTTATTACTAAATTTTGTAGGCATTTCTTGTGGGGATCAGATGAGGGGCATAGGAAGTTAATTATGAAGAGCTGGGCTTCCTGCTGTGTACCACATGCAGAAGGGGGTTTTAATATTAAGGAGGTCCTGGCTTGGAACAAGTGTATATTATGCAAAATGGATATGGCTTATTGATACACACTCTGATAGCTTGTCGGTTAACTGGAATCAGACTTATAATATCAAGTCTGGTGATTTCTGGACTATGGCTCCTAAGAACTTTCATTCTGAGAGTTGCAAAAGTTTACTAAAAGTCAGAAATGAACTTGTGGCTAAGATAGGTGGTGTAGCTACTGCACGGGCCTTCTTATTGGACTGTATTGCAGAGGGGAAACTGCAGCTTCATAGGGTGTATGACTTCCTTAGAGATCCTGGCAGGAGGATTAGTTGGGCACGGGTAGTTTGGAATAAGGCTGCGTTACCTAAACATAGTTTTCTGGTTGTACTTGTTATGCAACGTAAACTGGCAACTATAGATCAGGTAATGCACAGAGGGATGCATTTAGTGAATCGATGTGTCCTCTGTAAAGCAGCTAATGAAGACCACGCTCATCTTTTCTTTCAGTGTAGTTATTCTAGCAACATTTGGCAGAATTTGCTAGAATGGATGGGAATGCGAGGAAGATCAATGAAACTTAAGACTGAATTGCATTGGCTTGCTAATAGGCGACACAGGAAGCATTGGAAAGCTCTTAGGATTTCCAGTTGTTTAAATGCTTTGACTCATAGCTTAGGGGAAGAACGCAATTCTAGGATTTTCAACAATTTGGAGCATGAAGCGGCTTATATTATTAGGCGAGTCCAGTTTTTAGTAAGTGTAAAGTTATTACATGTAACTCCTCCGTCTTATGAAGAGGAGATATTGTGTAGTCTCAATAATTGAGGATTGTAACTCGCTATTGGTTCTCTTTTGTAAGATTGGCCTACTTATTCCCTCCTATGGATGAATAAAATTAGGCTTGCTTTTCTTGCAAAAAAAAATAATAAAGTGGGTAATGGAGGTCTTCACTCTTCCATTCTACCCTTGCCTTTTCCTTCGGGGTACATCTTTCCCTTACTCTTCTTGTTGGCCCGCCTAGCATGGATTTCCTCCTCGGAGCGGATCCTCAACGGATCTAAGACGGCGATGGCCTCCGGTCTAGCACAAGACCCCATATTTGACCCAAGACGTGCCAATGCATGGCCCACCATATTCTTGGGGCCGGAACTCCTCCTTTTCGGTGGTCTCATCACATCGGGAGTAACACCATCAACATACTCCTCAAACAAGGCGCGGTTGGCCTTGCCAACCTCTCGGTACTTCAAGTCAACAACCTCGTCCTTACGAAATTTGGATCTCTCTTCCAAGGACGGAGCTTGTGACCATTTGACATAAGCGGGAGTCACCCATGTCGCGGCAACGGGGTTTGGTACCTCCCAAAGCGGCCGAGCGGCCCACCACCTTTCAAAGAACTCCACAAGCTCGGAGTTCCGGAAAATATTCTCTTGGACAAGAGTATCTTGAGCGGGCACCTTTTGTTGACGCCCCATTTACCTCATGAGCCTTTCGGGATATATGAAGGAAACAACCTTCAAGCCCACTACCATCAAAGAACGAGGACTAGCACCCGAAGTGGGCAACCCCGTGAAGGACCTCAAGTGCCACCATGGCACCACCCAACGGATATGAGGACCACCCTCCTCCGCCAATCTTGCGGCCCAATAGGCCTCGGTGGAAGCAAAACTATCCGGGTACAACTTCTTCCTAATAGTAAGGTGACGGAAGGAGTAAGAAGAAGGATTAATCGGAGGCACCACATACCTTAGCCTCTCCAATAGCCACACTTGGAGGATCCTCGGGGATCCGAAAGAGGGAGCTTCTCCACAAGAGCCTTCCTTGTCCAAAGCTTGGATAATCTCCCCAAGCACCAACCATGATGGATCTCTACCATGCTCCATTTGCTCAATCACATGGATAAGGGTCATGCTACCATAGCATCTTGGCCCCTCCTTCTTCAAGACATAAACAAAGAGGTACACATGGACAAGGCAAAATGCAAGAGCCCTTCTCTTAGCCACCTCCGAGACATTAACATCTAATCGGTTTGAAAAGATGTTGATAAGAGCCAACATATCCACACCATGTAAAGCAAGAAGAAAGTTGATTTGGCTTGTTGATAAGCCCAACATGGAACGGAATCTTTCCTTGTAGCACAACCGAGTCGGAGGAAGCACCGGAGCAGAACCAGACCACCCACCAATGGCTCCAACTTCTTCGGCAATAGGACAAAGCTCACCTTTTGGGAAAATGAAAACATGGTGTTTCGAATCCCAAAACCGAGAACATGCTTCAAGAAACGAAGGTTGCACCTTGACTTGACGAAGCACCAACAATTGACCAACTCCCATGCAAGCGAGTTGATCATTTTCGGGAGGCGACAAATTCCGGCACCATTGTCGCAATGCGCTCTCAAAAGCATCCATGAAATATTTTTGTGGAAGAAGAAGAGGTTTTGTAGAGATGATTTTGTGTTTCGGATGATGAAACAATGAAGTGCAAACGTCCCTATTTATACAAAATGATCAGCGCATTTTTTTAGAAAAAGAGGAGAGCCGGCTTCCATCGCTAGGCTGCTCGCGCCTCTTTGAGGCTTCTCCAGGATTCCCGCTGTTGACTTGTCTCTTTCAACATGTGTTTTCTCCTGACACATCAAACCTCCCGCCAGGAAGCTCACGCCTCTTCGGGATAATCCGGGACATTTTGTGTTTCCTCACACTCACATTTCCTCGTTTTCGCGTTTTACGAAATACGACACGGTTTCCATGACGCAGCTTTAAACATACAGATTTTTCTTTCTTTTTTTAAGGGGGGAAGGGCTAGTCGCCCCGATCCGCAATGGATCGTTTCCACGTCAGTCGAAATTCCAAAAAATTTTCGCTTTTTCGCAATTTTCCATCAAAAATCAAAATCGAAGATTGATAACACAACATCAATTTTCCTCAAAAATTCAAGCACTCACAAATTCGAGTCTTGACCTCAAAAATCAAATATACTCGCAAAAATCCTTTTCTAAAATTCTTTTCTGACGGTTTGAGGTTGAATTTTTCGAGTCAACTTCAATAATTTCGACGCAAATTAATTCACGACACGAGTTAATTGCTCTAAATTTCAAATCATTCCCTTTGAATTCCGAACGTGACGACTTGTCACGGAATTTTCAAAATTCATTTCAAAATTTCAATTTTAACTTCAAGTCATCTTGGTTAATTTTGATCTTCAAACAAATGCTTTACGTGTTTTCAATCAAAATGCTTCTACGTGTCTGCATTTTCGCGTATGTGCTATCTGTTGCTTGTTTTCTACACTAACGATGCAGGAACTGGTGCAAAGCAAAAGGAGAATCAAACAGCCGACATCGCTCCTCCGAAACACAACACAAAAAAGCCAAAAATCGCAAAATAAACCATAGTCCAAAAACACATATATACAAACCGCCTTACGTAAAATACATCGAAAAACGTCTATCATACAGACACTGACCTAAAACAACGTCTATCATACACACTGACCTAAAACAAACGTCTATCATACAGACACTAACCTAAAACAAACGTCTATCATACAGACACTAACCTAAAACAAACGTCTATCATAAAGAGACTGGCCTAAAACAAACGTCTGTCATATAGACACTGGCCTAAAACAAACGTCTATCATACAGACACTGGCGTAAGACAACGAACTGGGGGCTATCTGCCACCTACCGAACTAAGCACTCCCTACCCTTCCGATCAGAAAAGAAAGGGAGCAACATAGGGAACAAGGGAGCAAAAACGGAAGCAGAGGTGATTATCATTATGGTAATACCCCGTTCCTGCTCCACGACAAAAAAGAAGACAGTGCCTTGGAGACTTTGGATGATGAGGCGGCCAAGAACCATGATGCGATGCACCACTCTGATACTGAACCCCACTCATCCGCCACCCTGTCTATGAGCCACAACGAAAAGGACAAGCCGGGCATATCAGCCGCCTCTCCTCCTCTACGGAAGCATCTTCCACCACCGCCTCGAATACGGCAGCCTCCTCGGCCGCTACAGCCCCTCCAGGATCGACTTCCTCCTCCAAAGCCTCAATACGGACCCCATAGGTCCCAGAGGATACCCTGCGTTCAAAAAACAACAACAAACAAAAAACATCATCCGGAATTTCGGCATTACGACGGCATGAAATGGATAAATCCATAAAAAAACACAACCTGCAATGCAAAACAAGGGCAATCCCGCCCAAAGTCCAACCAAACAAAACCATTCACAAAAAAACAAACACAAAAACGACTCACCTCTCTTTTCAAGCAAAAGACGAGTCAAAATCACAAAAACGGCATTTCAAGACCCATACAAGGTCCGCCTACAAACCAAAATACATTCCCGACACAATGGGGTATTTTTCTACGGCTCAAAAAGGCAATTCATACGCTAATTTGAGCCCAAACCGGTAAAAATTCGAAAACGGCCGCAAAAAGGCAAACGTGATTTTATCACGCCTCAAAACGACCTAAATTACAAATATGGTCCATTTCAAGGCAAACTGACTCAATACAAGCCCAAACAGGCGCTTATTTGGTCAGACGAAAGACCGTCACAAAGGGCAAAAATCCAATTTTGCCCACAAATATCCAACGAAGGTCCATAAATGGCGAATACGGGTTTTCCCAACTACAATGCAACCTAGTGGGACCCACTAGCCAACAAATAAACTTGGCATTGTAAAATGAGACGGTTTCTCGCCTCACTCACGTTTTTCGAGCATAGGGAGCGGGAATGGGGACCAAAATGCAAACTAAAAGCACCCCTATACTCCTAAACAGGTTTCTAACCTAATGCAAGCATCAATTTCACTCGAAATAGGCTCAATCAAAAACGCCCAATTCGATTTTCAGGGTAAAATTCGCCGTAATTCAATCAAGCTAAAGATCAACAAATTTGAATCGATTCAAGAGGAAATACTTACCTTGAGATGACATTGTTGATAGTGGCACGAGTAGAAGCTAGCAAAGGTCCTTCAAATGGCGATTTTTGCGGTTTTTTGTGTCGAAAGGAAGAAGATGAAGTGAGGTTGATATGCGGACCAACCTCGCGTCTTTTACAGAAAAATAGGAAGCCCCTTTGGTTCGCCAGGTGGCTCGCGCCTAAACCAGGCCTCCCCTTTGCTCTTTCAGCGGATTTTGGGCTATAGCCCAATTTCCCGTGATAAACTTCAAGTTTTCATTCGACGATATATAAGGTCGTCATTTTTATCGAAAACAAATAGTGAAAACTTAGATTCACTATTTTCGAAAGTTTTAAACGACGACACATAAATCGTCCCTCCAATCGAATAGTGAAAATTTAAATTCACTATTTTCGAAAATTTTCAAGCAAACGACGATCAAAACCGCCAATTTCAAAAATAATGGTGAAATCAAAATTCACCATTACCCTTCAACCATTTCAAAAAAATAATAATAGCGAAAATTCAAAACCGCTATTTCTCCAAATTTTAGGCGACGGCAATTAAAACCGTCATTTTCAAGATAATAGTTGGGAATTGAATTCCACTATTCTTATCCAATGTCAACGACGGCACATAAACCGTCACTTCAATTAATAGTGAAGATTCCAAATTCACTATTTCCATCAAATGTCAACGGCGGCACATAAACCGCCACTTCAATTAATAGTGAAGATTCCAAATTCACTATTTCCATCAAATGTCAACGGCGGCATATAAACCGTCACTTCAAAACGCAATAGCAAACTCAAATTTGCTATTTTCCTTCAAAATTAAAACAAACGGCGATCAAATCCGCCACTTCAAGTTCAAAGAAGAACGACGAATGGTGAAGATGCCAAATTCACTATTCTTTCAAATACCAGCAGGGGGCTTCCTCGTGGAACCCGCTCATTCAAAAAACATTGATAGTGAAAATCTATACTCAATATTCCCGCAGCGGCAAGAGTTCGCTACTTTCAAAACAAGCCCATTCGACGCGGCTACTCCCATTGTCCATTAACCGACCGTACCCATGGCTGGCGAGCCTTTGTCCGCAACCTTTCAAGGACAGATCCCGAAGATTCCTTGGGTACACTTCCTTTCAATGGCTGGCGAGCCTTTGTCTACAATCCTCCAAGGACAGATCCCGAAGATGCCTCGGGTACATTTCCTTACCATTGGCTGGCGAGCCTTTGTCCGCAACCTTTCAAGGACAGATCCCAAAGATGCCTCGGGTACATTTCCTTGTCGTGGCTGACGAGCCTTTGTCCGCAACCTTTCAATGACAGATCCCGAAGATGCCTCGGGTACATTTCCTTGTCGTGGCTGGCGAGCCTTTGTCCGCAACCTTTCAAGGACAGATCCCGATGATGCCTCGGGTACATTTCCTTACAATGGCTGGCGAGCCTTTCTCTGCAACTTTCCAAGGGCAGATCCCGAAGATGCCTCGGGTACATTTCCTTGTCTTGGCTGGCAAGCCTTTGCCCGCAATCCTCCAAGGACAGATCCCGAAGATGCCTCGGGTACATTTCCTTACCATCAGCTGGCGAGCCTTTGTCCGCAAACATGCGAAGACATATCCGAAGATGCCTCAGGCATGACTTCTTCTTATGGCTGGCGAGCCTTTGTACGTAGTCTAACGGACTTTAAACGACCCGCACGGATAGTCGACAGACTCTTAACTGTTCCCGACGATAGGTCCTTGGCTCGTACCCTGGAGTCACCTTGGCGTTGCCCTTCCCGACGGCAGGTCCTTGGCCCGAATTCTTTCGAGCCGCCTCGACGTCGCTTGGGTCTACATGTTGTAATCTTCGATTGACCTGGGGGGCTCTACTTTGACTTTTGCCCTGTCCAAGCCTCAGTCAAAGTGGGGGCTCTGTAGATACCCAGTATCTGCTGAGACTCCAAAAAACACCCGATGATTATCGGACTACAACATGTTTTGGAATCGGGGCGTTTGATCGACAGTTTGTGTACAACTTTACGTCGGAAAACTTAAAACGATTTCGAAAATAAAAAATTTCAAAACATTTCAAAAATACCTGGAGTGTTTAATGCACGACGACGGGGTCGCAATGACAATAACTAGAGTCAAAACCGACACCGGACCAAAACCGACTCAAAAATTCAAATCCCGACCCCAACAACGAGTCAAACCGAGTCAACCACAAAAAACAAACATTTCAAACCTTCTACCTTATGTTTTCCTTGGTTCATGTTGGTCAAGTACCAAACATGTGACTTCAAACCTAGGATAGAACAAATCATGATTGTGTTTGTTGTGAAAGTGACAACACAACTTGAAGAACCGCGACGTGGCTCACGCCTCTTTGAGCAGCCCAAGTGGCCACGTCGCTCAAAACTCACATAACCACTCATTTCCCTATAAATACCCCTCAAATGCCAACCATTTGAGACTTACGCGAGTGTCTGCCCCCTCTTTCTCCCTTAAAATTCTCGACTCGACTTAAGTCACAACTCGACGCGTATTTACGACCTACCGATCGTAAACATGAGCCTTACACATTGTTTGGTACCGTCATCGTGCATTAAACCACTTGACCAACCATTTCGACCACTACACCATCACTAAAGCTTAAAACACTCTTTTTACTTACCAAAATGGTTTTAAACCGAGTTTTTTCCGATCAAACGAGTTTTTACAATTACGTCGGTCACTCGCCATAACCAAACATGTAAGTATGAGGGTTTAAAAATCCTCTTTTATTATGTTTTCATTCGTTTCATGACTATAACATGCTAAAACATGCATAACATGAACCAAAACATGGAATAAACGAGCCAAAACTGATTTTTGGTTTGAGGCAGAAGCCCCTTAGGTCGCCAACTAACCCGCGCCTAAATTGGGTATTCAGACCAGAGATCAACCGTGTTTGTTCTCGTTATTTCCCTTAATCCATTTTTCATATTTGTAATCGGTTTTCACCATTTCAAGTATTTTTGAACCATTGTTGTTTTATTTCACATGTTTAAACCATAAAGCATTTTTCACCCTTGGTTCCTCATACCATGACGGTTAAATCCGTGTTTCGGTGATAATATTTGGTTAATGACATTTAGAAGGTATTTTAAAGCCTTTTATTTCATTTCTTTACATTTTCAAACAAACATATTAGTCACCAACACAAAGTCATCCTTGGTTCTACATACCATGCCGGATTTTAACCCGGGTACGATGACGAGTATCGACTAATCACATTCAAATGGACTTAAAACAATTAGTCCATAATCATTTTCAAAACTATTAATGTCAAGTTTTTCAAATCGAACCCGACACCGAATATTATCAAAATAATGATGATTATTCGAGTCTAGTTCTTCAAATCGACAAATGCGGTCTAAACGACCCCTTCAAATCAAACCGGGTTCAAATACCCATTTTCAACACGTTTTATATAGTTTTCTAAAAGGTCAGAACAAGGCACATAAACCGTGGGCTAACCCGCGCCTAAACATGCTCTCCATTTCTCATTTTCAAAACCAGAGGGAGGCCCCATACACTGCCGGCTGGTTCGCGCCTCATATAGCCATCTGGTGCAGGGCCTGTTCCCTTCCAGCATTAGTCTAGGACGATCCCGACTCCGGTTAACCCGAATATAGGACGGATCAAATGACTATTTGATTATCCAAAACCATATATGCAAAATGCCTTACTAAGACAAATGGATCATGTTATGCACCCTAAACCTAATACGGTAAATGGATGTTTAATTTCCGTCTTGCATGCAAATCAACCATTAATCCAACTCGACATCTTATACTTGATACTTGGATTAAATCAACCGACTTAGAAAGCTCTCACATGTTAGGTTTAAATTATTGGATGTGCATTCATGCATTTAACCCGTTTTATCAACTTTTGCATTCAACCAACCGAGATCGATCAGTAGAGGCCGCTAACGCGGGCGGGATTGGGTGTCTGATTAAAGGGCTTCCCAATACATACCTTCACCTCTTACCCAGAAACTTTGGATAGTGGACGACCTTATCCAGGGCGTACATGAGTCATTCTGGAGATAGGATGCTAAAGAGGGACGATTTCCTTATCTTTAGTACCTATGTCAAACGCTGCTTTGTGCTTCGATTTGACCGAGGTATAAAGTGGAATTCGAACGGGTTCCAGGCATCCCACAAATGCTTGGTGGCGACTCCGAACATCTCTAATCGTTTAGAGACCCTTACCGAGACGAAACCGACCAATCTAAAACGATCCGGTTGAAAGCATTTTTACGCCGCCGAGCGTGGCTTTCAAAAAGACCGCTATACGTCCACAGATTGGCCTGGCGTGTAGGTGGCTATGTCCATAATTTGTTACTAGACTTGGGCTATTTTCTTGAAAAATTGCCCCAATGTTATCACAATACAAAGTGATAGGATCATCGGCGGTAGGAACTACCTTCAGTCCCTCTAAAAATTGCCTAATCCCATTGCCCATAGGTAGAAAACCTCTCTTGGAGTTTTTCATATTGAATCGGTCAAGAATCTTATCGATATACGCTTCTTGACTCAATGCTAATATCCTTTTGGATCTATCCCTATATATCCGGATACCCAAGATGCGCTGAGCTTCTCCCAAATCTTTCATTTGGAAGTTATTTCCCAACCACTTTTTAACAGAAGCAAGCATATCAACATCATTCCCAATGAGTAATATGTCGTCCACATAAATAAGTAAGAAAACAACTTTACTCCCACTAAACTTCATGTATAAACATGGTTCCTCAACACTTCGAGAAAAACCATTCTGTTTAATAACATGATCAAAATGATGATTCCAACTCCTTGACGCTTGCCTAAGACCATAAATGGATCTCTTAAGTTTGCATACTTTGTTAGGATTTTTAGGATCCACAAAACCCTCAGGTTGTGTCATAAACACTTCTTCTTCCAGAACCCCGTTCAGGAAAGCGGTTTTGACATCCATTTGCCATATCTCATAAACCTGAAATGCAGCAATCGCTAACATTATCCAAACAGATCTAAGCATCAAAGCTAGTGCAAAAGTTTCATCATAGTGTAAACCATGAACCTGAGTGAAACCTTTTGCCACCAATCTAGCTTTATAGACATCCTTATGTCCATCCATGCCGATTTTAATCTTGAATATCCACTTACACTGAAGAGGTCGAACATCTTTAGGTAAGTCAACCAGGTCCCATACCTGATTATCGTACATGGAATCCATTTCGGATTGCATGGCCTCGAGCCATAGCTTAGAGTCAGAACTCGTAATAGCTGCTTTGTAGGTCTTTGGTTCATCACTTTCCAAAAGTAAAACCTCATAGTCACCATCTTCCTCGATAACACCAAGGTATTTATCAAGCTGGCGACTAACCCTTTCTGACCTTCTAGGTTCAGAAGGAACAATAACTGATTCAGACGTAGAAGGAACTTCTTCCTACACTGTCACATCAGTTTGTGGCTCTTGAACTTCGTCAAGTTCAAATTTTCTCCCACTCTGTCTTCTAGAAATAAACTCCATTTCTAGAAAGACAGCTTCACGAGCAACAAACACTTTATTCTCATTACTATTGTAGAAGTAATATCCAGAAGTTTCCTTAGGGTAGCCTACAAAAATACATTTTTCAGAATGAGGTGCAAGCTTATCGTCAGACTTGCTCTTGACATAAGCATCATAACCCCATACTTTTATGTATCGCAGATTCGGGACTTTCCCTTTCCATATCTCATATGGAGTTTTGTCAGTTGCTTTAGTGGGACTTTTATTAAGTGATTGTACATCAGATAAAATGGCAAAACCCCAGAATGACTTAGGTTACTGTGTTTGACTCATCATCGATCGAACCATATCTAATAAAGTTTGATTCCTCCTTTCACCCACACCATTTAATTGTGGTGTGCCAGGAGGAGTTAAATGAGATACAATACCGCAGTTTTTAAGGTGATCTTTAAAGTCATTGCTTAAATATTCCCCACCACGATCTGATCGTAATGTTTTAATATTCTTATTAACTGGTTTTCTACTTCATTCTGAAACTCTTTCAACTTATCAAAAGCTTCACTTTTATACCTCATTAAGTAGATATACCCGTATCTACTCATGTCATCGATAAAAGTAATGAAATAGTCATAGTTACCTCTAGCAGTGACTGTCATTGGACCACATACATCGGTATGTATTAAACCCAATAACTCACTAGCTCGAGATCCTTTTCCTTGAAAAGGTGAACGAGTCATCTTGCCAAGTATACAAGATTCACATGTACAAAATGATTCGAAATCAAAAGGTTTAATTACATCAGTCGACACTAGTCTTTTAATGCGCTTCTCGTTGATATGTCCTAATCGACAATGCCATAAATAAGATTGATCGGGATCACCTATTTTGAGTCTTTTATTATCTAAATGATAAACATCGTTGCAAGTGTATTGAATATAAATTCCATTGATCGAAATAGCTTGGCTATATACAATCCCATTAAGTGAAAAAGTACAACACTTGTCTTTAATTAGAAAGGAAAACCCTTCTGTGTCTAACACAGATACGGATATAATATTTCTAGATAGCGTTGGTACAAAATAACAATTATTAAGATGCAACTCTGATGTGATTCATAATTGCGCACATTTAGTCCCTTAATTGAGCCCATTTTTAATACTAATATAACATTCCATAGCCATTTTATCCATCAAATGCTTTCTATTTTGCATTCCTAGTGCATTTTGTATGTTTTGTAGGAAAGAAGGTAATTAGGCGGAAATTCCCATCTTTAATGTATAGTTGGAAGCTTGTTGACGATATTTGATGGACTAGTATGAAGAGGAGGCAAGAATGATGACCAATAATGTAGGAATAAATAGTATATAGAAGGATCATAGGGTTAAAAAGCAAGGATGACGAGAAGGAAGTCAATGCAAGAAGAAATTGCTCGGAACCAAACCAAGGGTTGCTCCTTTGGCTCTAAACGTATGCTATATGGAACGGCGTCAAAAAAAAGTGATCTAGGCTTTTGAATCACTCCAGTAGGAGTCCGGATCAGAAAAAGACGTCCGTTTTACAATCCGAGGTCAAATAAAGAAGCAATCCGCCAATCCGCTCGTCCCGAGACCCAATCCGCTCGTCTGCTACAGGACGCTTGATACCCGTCGTGAGGTGTCAAAAATAAGATTTATAATTTCCAACTACAACTATAGCTAGTGGCAGTCGGGTCGAACCACAGAGAGGGAGATGTAAATTCTAGTTGTCTAAATTCAGTCTAAAGTAACAAGTATGGGGGTTGAGTTGATTTGGTCTAAAGCTAAGAATAAATAAAAACAGTAAACTAAAAAGATGGCTTAAACAGATAAAGAAGGGATACTAGGATGGTCGGTTCATTAAAGCTTCAGCGGCAGCATACTAAGTCGGTCTGAATCAAACACAAGTGAGGCGGGAAACAAGAGGTCCTCTCGGTCCACTCTTAACAGATAGCATCTTTCGATCTCGCTATAGGTCCCTAATATCACTAATACTGACTCTCGTCCTGAAAAGTGACTAACGGTCTAAACTATACCTATCTTTC
Source organism: Silene latifolia (assembly GCF_048544455.1). Taxonomy (NCBI): domain Eukaryota; kingdom Viridiplantae; phylum Streptophyta; class Magnoliopsida; order Caryophyllales; family Caryophyllaceae; genus Silene; species Silene latifolia. Next base: position 120,926,128 of record NC_133534.1, read on the forward strand.
GACCTCAGCACAGTTTAGTCATCTTAATTGGTGGTCAAACAACTTTCCCTATCTTTCGATCTAATGTGTCAGTCATAAATTAAGCATCTAACTGGTCGCATGCATTCGATTCGTTAAATACAACATTAAAATCAATTAAAACAAAGGGTAACCTCACGAGGTCAGTCGATCGACCGAGAATGTCAGTCGATCGACTGACGCGCGAATTCAGTCCGTGTTCAATACTTTGCCGCCTACGCTAAAATTCGCCTACATCCTAGCACAAATAATCTAGCTACTCATGCTAAGGGTAAAAACAATAATAATGATGATGACACTAACTAATGAATTCATGCTTGAAACGATAAAGTAAACAATTAACATAGACAAATAATATTGGCTTTGGGAACCTAACTAGCAATTCTATACTAATGAAGAAATAAAGAAGAACTAAAATTAGGGCAGAGGAAAACCGAAAATCGCAGGAGAACAGTAACGGAATGATTAGAAGTATGAATAAAATCTGATGCAAACGATATCCCAAAGTCTAACTATTAAAGCTAATGTAAAACTGATGAATTTCTGAATAAAAACTAGATGCCTAACTCAATGTTTCTAGGTTACGTTATATAGCAATTAATGTAACTTCTTATTTCCTAAACCTAACATCATGGGCTTGCGCTTCCTCAGTCTTTTAATTCTCGTCTGGAAGAAGCGGTTCGATCGATCCGATAGGACTCGTCGATCGATCGGTCTTCAAACAAACAAGAGCTTCGGAACCGATGGTTGGTCGATCGATCGATGGAGGTGGTCGATCGATCGATTAAGCTGCTACTAGACTTCTATAAACTCGTGGACTTGTCTTTTGGGCCTTGAATTGCGCACCAAGCTCGTTCCTCGGGTGAATACTTCACGTCATATGCAATGCAGGATACCCAGGGACGGATTTAGCTCGATTTCCGTTGGATTCTTCACATTTCTGCAATAATGTACAAAATACGGAAGTAGACGGAATTAGGGAGAAATGCAGCATAAACTACATGAATGAGCTCTGAAATGCGTGTAAAATGAGATGTAAAACATCATATAAAAGACACGCATCAAACTTCCCCAAACCAAACCCTTGCTTGTCCCCAAGCAAGAACTAGACTCGATCTAATGACCTAATGGAACGAGTTCAATCTCAGAGCGAAATGCAACATGTAAAGCCTAAACCAATTTAATGCTTTAACCAACAATCAATTAGCAAATGAATCATGCAAACGAGTTATGGAGTCGGTAATACTGCTGAACCGTCAACTGTAGAGACTCATCAAATTAGACTCTCACGGGTCGCTCAAATCACTCAATAAGTGAAGGTGAATATATGTAAGATAAAAAGAAGTAAATGTAATGATGCTCACCTAACTACGACCTATAAGAACATGCCTGCAATATAATATGAAAGCAATCTCTACAACCGTACATACGCATTCCAACCAACAAGAGACCGTGACACATGCCGAGGTATAAATGTCGATATGTGAGGTATGGGTAAGAAGAGGCAAAACATTTATGGGAATGTGGAGGTATAGGTGATCAAGCTAGTACCTAAACAGAACCATTTGGCAACATCCAACTCCTTGCTCAAGTTTTCAATCAAAACGGTGCTAATTAGAAGCACAAATCTCGCAATCTCCATAATAATTAATCAATCAACTCCCCATAAGATATAAATGCAACATGGGAGCAAAAATGGCCATATAATAAGGACTTTGAATTATGCGAATTTGATTTCTTTTTTTCTCGGGCTGCAGTCGATCGACCGATGATGGGCAGTCGATCGACCGCCATCTACAGTACAGACGCATCTTTTTGTTCTTTTTTTTTTTCTTTTTCGAATCATTTTTCTTCTCTTTTTTTTTTCTTTTTTCTATTTCTTTCTTTCCTTCTTTTCATCTTCCCAATATCAACTCAAAAGAGCATATGCCACCAAAAACGTAGTAACAATCCCAAAAACTAAACTACTAGCTTGACAAGGGCAGGCTAAATGTAGGATGTAGTTAACGGGACAAAAAGGTTATTTCTGGCAGTGTGGAGCTTATGGGCAAAATGAGAAAAAGTAAACCTCTACTACATGTGTCAACTAACCACAGACCGAATGCATACAGGTATTAAGCAGATTAAGTTCATATTTATGCACATTTATGTGACATGCCTCGTAAGGAGTACTACTCACATTCCTAAATAAACCAGTCATAGATGTCACCAGTTATAGGCTCTAAATCTCAGAAATATGATGTAGTTTGCCAATTTTCTAAGTCAAGTCTAAAGTTCAGCAAATAATTAACGAAAACTCGTAGATATGCAATTACGATTCTACTAATAACATGTCAATCAAGCAAGGCTCGGGCAAAAACAGGTGCAAATGCTATATCATCCTTGAAATACTACCGTGCATTTTATGGAAATTTTTGAAATTTTTCTATTTTTTTGATGTTTTCTGTATATATAAGAGAAATGAAATAAACAATGCAAAACAAAATTAAACGTGAATGCAAGCAAATGATATGCGACGCAAAACCCTTCCCCAAACCAAATCGCACAATGTCCCCATTGTGCAAAATCATGTAATGAAAGAAAAGAGAAATGGGAATTTGCGAGAAAATTACATAAACATGACGTGAAGTGGAAATCGGGAACTTACAAGACTTTAAGCGCATCAAAGGAAACCTCCCCAAACCAGCGTGAGCTAGGAGGTTTCAGTAGCCAGCAGTGCTACTAATAGGTACCTGAAAGACAAGCAAAACCACGCATAAAACCGAGAAAACAATTTTTGAAGCGGTAAAATTGTGCACAAATGAGACAATAGAAGAAATAAAGAAATGGACGGAAAATAAAGTGGAGTAGAAAACTCCCTTAAGTCCGCATATCGACCAAACACAGCAGGGGAGAGGTCGTGAATAGGTACAGCAGTGTCCTCGGTCGATCGACCAAGGATGGCAGTCGATCGACCCACGTGTCAGGAACAGTAGCTCCTGGAAAGTGCAACACAGTCGATCGACCAATGTGGCCAGTCGATCGACTGAAGGCACTGCTGTACTCCTTATTTCTTCGTATTTGCTCAATAACTTGAGCTAATGAGGTCTAAAAACCTGCAAGTGCACAATAATACGCGCCCAAAAATTGCGCAAAACCCAAAACAAAGTCTCAAACTTATAAAATCATATGCAAGCAAAATAAAATGCGAAGTTTTCGCGCACACAAAAGCAATAAAAAGTGTCTTAATAGAAGCAAATAAAATGAAGTTTATAACGAACTCGATCAACTAATAGTTGATCAAGAAAGACCACGGTATGGCCCAATTCGTCGGCTTCTGGCTACTAGAGGTAGCCTCAATGGTGCTTATTTGAGCAGCTGCACCCTTCTTAGCTTCCACGCCCGTATGGCTCAACGGATCAACACTCTCATCATCTCCCCAGTCAAGTATCTCTTCGGGCTTGTCAGAATCAAAATCAGACTTTCTGGCTTTGACTGGCTCGTCATCAACTATCTCATCAATTCCATAGCTCAGGGAGCCAAGACCTCCTCTTTGAATGATAGGCTTTGTTACAGTTGGAGCAACTTGCGGCACTTCCTTTCCCAAACCAGCCCCTGCATTATCAGAAATAGACAAATCTTCCTCCAATTTGCTCCCGATGGGGCGGAGGGGTTAACATGAAGTAGTAATAGAGACAGGTAATTCGGGAAGCACAAAGTACGATTTCTTTTCGTAAACCGTGATACAAGTCATCGGCCACATGGGGTCCTTTTTCTTAGCGGAGTTGGGCGAAGACAATGGAATGCTTGCCTACCTTGAAAGTCAAGGTTCCTAGACCGACATCTATGATCGCACCAAAGAAGTGTGCGTAAATGGCCTACCCAAAATAATGGGTATATGAGCATCCTCAGGCATGTCAAGTACAACAATGTCAACAGGGAAGAAAAACTTCCCTATTTGGACAGGGATGTCCTCTAAGACTCCTATTGGCTGGACCGCAGATCGGTCAGCCATCTAAACTGTCATGTCTTTCACTGCGAACCTAGTCAATTTAAGCTTCCTAGCTAGACTCAAAGGCATGACGCTTATACTAGCTCCTAGGTCACATAATGCCTTCTCAATAGAGAAGGTACCTATATTGCAAGGAACAGAAAAGCTACCCGGGTCCTCTAGCTTATGGGGTGCAGTGTGAGACAAGTAGGAGCAAGACTCTTTAGTTAATGCAACAGTGTGAACATGTTCAAGCGACTTTTTCTTTGACAATAGCTGTTTCATAAATTTAGTGTATGCTGGCACTTGGTTAACTAACTCAAGGAAGGGTACCTGAATATTCAAGCTACGAATAACTTTCTCAAACTTACTGAAGGATACCTGTTCCTTTGTCGGCACTAGTCTCTCCGGATATGGGTCTGTAAGAAGTACCTTAGCCCTCTCCTCTAAGTTGCGCATGCCGGCATCCGTGGACTTAGGCTGGAAGTCCACTGCTTTCTCCTTGTTGAAGCTTGAACCCTCTTCAGACCGTCTCAAATGTGAGCCATTGACCGTCATTGGGTCAAACTTCGGAACCGGGACGGACCCATCAATACTCGGGTCTGGTCCTAACACCTTCGGAGTTGTCGTGCCCCGAAACAAATGGTCCCTTAAGTTATCGGGCATCGGAGGACGAAAAATCTCGCTATCAGCAGTAACCTTGGTCGATCGACCACTTGTCCTCGATCGATCGACCACAGCATGATTCGAAGCTCCTGTAACCCGTGTATCGATCGATCGCCGGGTATATCGATCGATCGACCGATATACCCGGTAGACGCCTTTTCTTTGAATTGTTCGTTCTGACTTTGTTTTGACTCGGATCTGCCTCATTCTTTTCAACAGCATCCTCGACCATGGCAGGCCCCTCCATGGTGGACCCACTCCTTAATGTGATGGCGTTTAAGGTCTCTTTTTGGTCGGTTTGAGTCGGCAAGTGTCCCGGAGCTCGAGAGGTACTCTTACTAGCCAATTGAGCAATTTGGCTTTCTAGTAGCTTCATCCCGGCCTCTCGTGCTTGGGACTCCTTCAGCAACAAGTTTTTGAACTCAGCAAAATCAGAACCATGGGATTGTTGTTGCTGCTGCGGTACATAAGGAGGTTTCTGATATTGTTGTTTCTTTTGATGAGGAGGCGCATAGGGTTTCTGTTGCGGAGGTGGAGTTGGATTTAGGACATTCTGGCTACTCCACTTCAGGTTGGGATGAACATTGGGCTCATAGTAGGTGTTCGTCTGCCTATAGTGTTGAAAGACAGCACAAGATTCAAAGGGAGTAGGACAATTCTTCGAAACGTGTCCCTCAACTCCACACCTTTCACAGACGAAAGGAACGTCTGACACATCATTTACTTGGTACATCCCACCTTTTGAAGCTCCTCATAATTCATATTTGTCGAATCTCGCAGTGAGAGCCTCAAGGGCAGCAACAGAGGAAGATTCAGCAGCTCTCCTCTGGTTCCCTCTGGAATTCCCATACTCAGCCTTGTGGGTAGCTAGATCGTCAATGATCTTCCACCCCTTGGTTTCTCCCAGATTTTCAGCAAATCGGCCATTGGCTGCAGATCCAAAATAGCCCTCGATCGTCGTCACATGACCCATTATAGAAATGATTGCACAAGATCCATTTTTCGAAACCATGGTGCGGTATGGTTCGCACCAGCTTCTTAAATCGGACCCATGCCTCGTGGAAGTTCTCATCCGGCCCTTGTTTGAAACTTGTGATTTGGGCTCTAATAGCAATCGTCTTAGAAGCAGAAAAGTACTTCTTGTAGAAGGCCAATGCCAAGGAATTCCAGTCAGTGATCCCATGAACGGCTCGGTCCAGATCTCTATACCACTCCCTTGCAGCATCACGAAGGGAGAAGATAAACATGGTCTCCTTGATCTGGTCTTGGGTCACGTCGGCTGGTGGGGGTATGGAACAGTAGTAGTCAATAAAGGTCTCCATATGCTTACCTGCATCTTCATTTGCAGCTCCCCCGAACTGGTTTCTCTCAACCATATTGATGTATGAAGGCTTTGGTTCGAACTTCCTGGCATCTCCTGGTAATTCGAACCCCTTATATAAGTTGTCAGCTGTCGGCTCTGAATGACTAGCTATACTCGCTTCCTCGGCCATGACTGGAATTTCTGGAGAAGTAACTGTCTCGGGTGAAGAAGTGGAAACGGGTGAAGACTGTGGGTCTTCCTCGAACAACTCGTTCTCGTGATAGCTTGACAGAGTACTCAGCTCTTCCTCTGTCGGTAATACCCTTTGTGATCGTCTCAACTCGCGCAATGATTTCTCTATCTCAGGATTGAAGGGTACTAGTTCACCACCCTGTGGCCTGCGCATAAGAAGAAACTACAAAAAGAATATAAGAAAAGTTTAAGGAACAGAAGTCCCTTAAACTAAGAAAGACTAAAAATAAAACAACTAAAATTAGGACTATTGCCTCCCTGCAAGAACGGCGCCAAAATTTGATACCCGTCGTGAGGTGTCAAAAATAAGATTTATAATTTCCAACTACAACTATAGCTAGTGGCAGTCGGGTCGAACCACAGAGAGGCAGATGTAAATTCTAGTTGTCTAAATTCAGTCTAAAGTAACAAGTATGGGGGTTGAGTTGATTTGGTCTAAAGCTAAGAATAAATAAAAACAGTAAACTAAAAAGATGGCTTAAACAGATAAAGAAGGGGTACTAGGATGGTCGGTTCATTAAAGCGGCGGCAAAGATACTAAGTCGGTCTGAATCAAACACAAGTGAGGCGGGAAACAAGAGGTCCTCTAGGTCCACTCTTAACAGATACCATCTTTCGATCTCGCTATAGGTCCCTAATATCACTAATACTGACTCTCGTCCTGGAAAGTGACTAACGGTCTAAACTATACCTATCTTTCGACCTCAGCACAGTTTAGTCATCTTAATTGGTGGTCAAACAACTTTCCCTATCTTTCGATCTAATGGGTCAGTCATAAATTAAGCATCTAACTGGTCGCATGCATTCGATTCGTTAAATACAACATTAAAATCAATTAAAACGAAGGGTAACCTCACGAGGTCGGTCGATCGACCGAGAATGTCGATCGATCGATCGACGCGCGAGTCATCCGTGTTCAATACTTTGCCGCCTACGCTAAAATTCACCTACATCCTAGCACAAATAATCTAGCTACTCATGCTAAGGGTAAAAACAATAATAACGATGATGAAACTAACTAATGCATTCATGCTTGAAACGATAAAGTAAACAATTAACATAGACAAATAATATTGGCTTTGGGAACCTAACTAGCAATTCTATACTAATGAAGAAATAAAGAAGAACTAAAATTAGGGCAGAGGAATACCGAAAATCGCAGGAGAACAAAAGAACGGAATGATTAGAAGTATGAATAAAATCTGATGCAAACGATATCCCAAACTCTAACTATTAAAGCTAATGTAAAACTGATGAATTTCTTAATAAAAACTAGATGCCTAACTCAATGTTTCTAGGTTACGTTATATAGCAATTAACGTAACTTCTTATTTCCTAAACCTAGCATCATGGGCTTGCGCTTCCTCAGTCTTTTAATTCTCGCCGGAATAGCGAGTTGGGTCGATCGATCGATAGGACTGGTCGATCGATCGGTCTTCAAAAACAAAGTAGCTTCGGAACTCGATGGTTGGTCGATCGATCGATGGAGGTGGTCGATCGACTGATTAAGCTGCTACTAGACTTCTATAAACTCGTGGACTTGTCTTTTGGGCCTTGAATTGCGCACCAAGCTCGTTCCTCGGGTGAATACTTCACGTCATATGCAATGCAGGATACCCTGGGACGGATTTAGCTCGATTTCCGTTGGATTCTTCACATTTCTGCAATAATGTACAAAATACGGAAGTAGACGGAAATAGGGAGAAATGCAGCATAAACTACATGAGTGAGCTCTGAAATGCGTGTAAAATGAGATGTAAAACATCATATAAAAGACACGCATCAACGCTCGTCCCCCCCTCAGAATCCGCTAGTCTCCTCCCCTAATAATCCGAGCATCCCGATGCCAAGACGCCCGTCTTGAAGCCTTGAAATCCGCCCGTCCCGACCCCTTGGCCGCTCGGATTCCTTTCCAGTTCAACCGGCTTCTTCTTTCTCCATTCAAGATGCGCATATTTTTCATAGACTAGCTAAAAGGAGACCGGCATCTTTTCTGAGAGGAGTGATTCCTACCCAACATTTAGCATTGTTATTTACTATTTTACCCTTGCTTAACCTAATGAATCAATACTATAAATACTCCATTTGTAATAATCAAAAACCAAGCTATCTTAACCAAGCTTCCACATTAGAAATTCCTCTTAGATTAGATTAGGATTAGATTAGAATTGATTACTCTTTAATCTTTCCACAAATTACGCATTAATCTTTTCTTAATTATTGTTCAAGTTTATTATTCAAGTTTATTATTGGATAATTCAAAGATTATTGGGTTATTAATGGAGAATTGACAACTCTTCATCAATCAATCAAGTTTCTTCTATTATTCTTTGCTTTATTATTTGGATCATCTTAAGTTGGTAAAATTCTTTTACCCTTTACTCTTTATTGTTCATTTCTTCATTCTATTATCATGTTTATACTTGTTGTGATGATTGACACCATTGATGACATGTTTCCCATGATAATGAATGAGTAGTCTCTTTAGCTAGGATTAGTGGGTAATTAAGGGAAACCATCATGGGATTAATCATGCTTAATCTAATATGTTTTCATAATTAAATTGCTTGCTTGTTGTGATGTCAACCTATGCACATGTTATGTTTGATGAAATGCTAAGCCTATGAATCCTTGCATTTGTTTCAACCATCTCTTATCTAATCAACTTGACTTGTAAGATATAAACCAACTCGAGTCTTGTTAGACCATTCATAGAAGTGATTAGGAGGAAAGTAAGTCGACTTGTAGGTGTTGTACAATCTAATCGATTCGACTCCGGGGCCCAACTCTTCCTATGAACCGTAAGACATAAACCAACTCGGTTCCTTTACAACATTAATTGCTTGAAACTTTGTAAACATGTTTGCATGATCAACTCCCATGAATCCTCTATGACCCCATGATATACTAGCACCTTTATTTACTTGTTTACACCCTTGTTTGCTTTATTCTCGTTTTATTTTATTGCTTGCATTAGCCTAGAACACAACTACCAACCCAAACAAATTGTGACACTAGCATAAATTGATATAGATAAACTTAGAACCCAAAGCACACCGTCCCATGGATTGACCTCGACTTACCGCTAACTAGTTGTTTATTGAGTATTATAAATGTGTTTGATTGGGAGACCTGACGACAATCTACCCATCAAAATGGCGTCGTTGCCGGGGATGGTGCTATGTGATTAAGTTCTTACTTGTTTATCTATTTTGATTTTGCTTTAACCTTGAGGAACTTGTTCCTCCAAGATTGTTTTTACCGTTTTTGTGTAGTTTCCATTCTTGTAGTTGTTTCCTTGTCTTAGCCATGATGGCTCAAGACTTGACGTATGGAGTATGCGGTGGATCTTTTAAGTATGACTATGGGTGTGGGGAGCTTGAGGAGTAAGTCAACACAAACCTACCTTATTATTCATATAATAGAAATCCTAACTACTACCCCAATTTTTCCCACCAAAATTACCACAACCAATATCAACAACAACCACCCACCCAAAATTCACTTTGCAACCAATTCCAAATGCCACAATATGAGCACTTTGACACCCACCCACAACAAAAAGATGAGCTCAACTTTGACATTCAAGATATGGTTCTCCAAATGATGGGAGACCAACAAAATTTCTTCCCTCAAATTCTAGAGGAGAGCCAAAATAGGAACAATGTTCTCCAAAGCATTGTTACCCATGGTGAGGAGTTGGCAATTCGAATTGCCCAAATGAAAGCAACCCAAAAAAACACTCCCCACCAATCCTTGAGCATTGAACATGAATGTGAATTTGAGGCAATGACCTTTGATGAAGAAGATGTGAAGTGGGAAGAGCCAATCTCCTTGAGCTCTAGTGAGTATGAAAGTGTGGTATTTTATGAGGAAGATATGAGGTTGAGTAAGCCAAATACTCTTAACCTTTGTGTGTAACGCCCCGAAAAACAAGCAGGTAGCTCAAAATAGCTCTTTTATTAATATTAGACATCAGCTGAATTACAAGGGCGTCACCGCCGTATTCCCCCTTCGGAGAATACAAGGTTAAACAATTAAAATAAATAAACTATTAAATCTTAAAACTATTTACAACTTATACTTATTATCCTCTATAAAGTCAAATCCTCACACTTGACCTTCCCCGATACTTGTACCTGAAAAAGAGTGAGAGTAACGGAATCAGCCAACCACAGGCTGAGTATGACTCCAGTTCCCTACACCGGCCTTATGCCATATCCTTTATTCAGTAGAATTCTCCTTATTACCATATATCATCCAATAAAATAACTTACCAAAATACATCATTCCATGCCCGGAATCAACCCGGTATCCCAAAAACATTATATGACTAGCATACCAACAGGATATATATTCATATGACACTACTAACGGTATACCATTACTGAAGAGATATAGACATTACCTTTTTTCTCATGGGCCAACGCCCTAGAGCTAATGCTCCCTTTTTAATATGGGCCAACGCCCTGGAGCCAACGTCTATAGTACCAACGTTGCTCCCTTGTATGAAGCCAACGCTCCTACTGTGTACACAGTTTTTATTCCCATGTAATGTCATCTCAAACCAATAATCGTATCCCGAATGCTATAATTGGCCAATTATGCAATATGACAACAGTAACCTTATCAGAGTAAGATATTCATAAGACGGTAACTAATATAACATGTGAGCAGTACAACAATCATAAGATGAAATTAACAATACAATAAAACTAATATTCCCGATCTCTTCCCATGATTTGAAAATATGGCTTTTCATTTCCCCGTATTAAGCCCTCCGTTTCTCTACCTTTGATCATTTGTATAAGGTCTAGATGAGTCACGTTATTCTACGTGGAGGTAATACTTGTGAGCATATTAGATCTATTTTATACCCTCATGAGGTATGATTTCGGGACCCTTTGTCGATATAAGTAATTGTTTAGCCTTGTATTCTCCGAAAGGGGGAATACGGCGGTGACGCCCATGTTTTTCCGCTGCTGTCTATTATTAATAAAAGGGCTATTTTGAGCTGCCTGCTTGATCTTCGGGGCGTTACATTGTGAGTATGAGGGTGTGTCATTTAAAGTGAATGTTGAGGTGTTGGAGAAAGAGTTGGTTAAGAGGAGTGAAGCCCCCATTTATGATTCTTATGGAGATAGCAATGATGACAAGCATATGGAAGAAGCTTATGCGGAATATGTGTCATGCAATGAAGAAGAGGAATGGAGTTGTGAGATTGCCTTACTTGAGGAGCCCATCCTTGAGAAGTTTGAGGTATGCTTCCATGAAGAAGATGAATTCCTCTTTCCTATTGACCATGAAGACTTTTCGCACCCACCATGGAACCTATGATTATTGGAGATGATATGGTGGATCTTCTCCAAAAAGTCAAATCGTCATACAAAAGGTACTTGGTGGAAATGCTCAAGAACAAACTTGCAAATGAACGTGCTTGTGGAGATTTGGCACGCACAATCTCAACTCCTAAGGCATCCGATCATCAATGTTATGAAAATTCTCCTTCTACCTTGGAAGGATTGAATAATCAAAGTGCTATCAACATCACCAAAATTGAAGGAGAAGGTGGTAAGTGGAAGTCTATGGATGAAAATGAACCATACTTCATACCTAGTGTTGAAAAGAATCATGGGCTTGTTGATTTGAAGCATTGGGAAAGCTCTAGTGCCAAGGACAAGGTGAAAGAAAAGATATATGACAAACTTCTTTGGCCAAATTTCACGTTCAAATGGAGCAACCCATACTTATGCTTATTTGGAGCTTGTTCACAAGCTTTTGATCTAATTCTAAGAGCCTTGAGTTCTATGGCCAAAGCAAAAGAACTTCAACAATTCAAACTAGTTTGGTGGATTCCTATCTCAAACCACCATTTGTAAGATACCCTTTACTTTGACTTTTCATTACATTTACACTTACATTTAGTTATATACATATACATTTAGCTTGCATTTATATTATATTTCATATTACATTTACATTAGTTAGTTCATATAGTATAGTTGCATTGTAATATATCTCACATGATTCATGTAGATAGTTGCATATAGACTAGAATTCATGCATAGTCACTAATGACCAATCCTATTCTTTTCTACACTAGAAATAGTGTTTAAATCGGTTTGGGGAGGTTTGATCATAGGTGACCATAGTTTAAAATCGTGCATCATATAGTATAGTTTAGATTGCGTTCATTTGTTATATATGTCATATAGAATTGCATTTAGTTAGAGCATGCATTCATTCATATCATATCATTGCATTTGTACTTCATTTCAAAAAAATCAAAAAATTCAAAAACATGTATTTCCTTTTTATTCCCACTCCACATGTACATTGAGGACAATGTCAAAAATAAAGTGGGGGATGGGAATTTATATTCCAAAAATGCATAAAAATTGAAAAATTGAAAAAATCAAAAACATGTTAATTTCCTTTTTAGTGTAGTCTTGTATATATTGTTGTATATATTGTGTTTGTTCACCCTTGTTCACATTGATTGACTACACCACATCCGAGACATGAGGATATTGAAGACCGCATGGTATAATCTTTCCAATCTCCTTTTTCCTCTTTATGTTAATGACTATGTGGCTTTATTTTGATTGATGCGGTATAAACAATGTGAACTTAGGATTGCATTTAGTTATTTGGCATACTAGTTGGTAGAATCATATGCATTAGATGTATAAATGTTAGTTGCATCATGGCATGTAGTTGCATGTTAGAAAAATTTTGTGAAACCGTCTATTTGGGAAGCTTGACAAGTGTATATAAGGCCCTTGTAGATACTTTTTCTTCTTAAGACTTTGCTTGTTATAATACTTGTAAAACATCCTAGGATGTGTCATACTAGTATCCTTTGACCCATGGATTAAGGCCTAGTCAAGAGTACCTTGTGGTGTGATAACTCCTTGGCTACCGTTTATTTCAAGGCGACCCTTGAAACCATGCAACCATCATTCATCCATGTTCTACCATATTTTGTCATCAAAGGAAAGGGCACAAAAAGAAATTGTTCAAAAATTTGAGTTCAAGAAAAGAAAAGAAAAGAAAAAGTTTGCAAATTGCATCAAAAGAAAAGAGGAGTAATAAAAATGAAAACTCCTATGCTTCAAATATAAGGCACCCTCACTACATATGGGGTGACTTTGAAAATGTTCAAAAGAAAATGCAAAAGTTGAAAGTTTTCAAGTATTGAAATGCCAAAAATCAAAAAAAGAAATGGCAAAAAGAAATGTTCTCAAAATGTATATGCCACAAGAAATTGGGGGGAAAAACAACAACAAAGCAAACTCCCACATGAAACTCAAATTAAAATGATCTCTTTATCCATCGAATCCACTTTTGTGCATGGTAGAGAGTGGACGACCCTTCTTCTTGTCTAGGCAAGAGGAGGAATTCCGCGATCCTCCAGTGTTTCTAACACCATAAGGAGTCTATTCTTGACAAAAGCATTTAACGATTGAGGACAAAGGTACCCTATCTTGACACAACTTGGAGGTGATTTATTGGTATCCTTCTAGGCTTAGTAGTTTGAAGAAATTGCATCTATGAAGGAGTGTGTACCCTTGAATAGCTACCCTTGTAGACAATTTCCGCCACTTAGATGAGGAAAGTGGCTATTCTTTTGTAGATGCATCCATTACTTGATTTTGTGTGCTTTAATGATTGGATGTGTCGCCATTTTGGCAAGCCCCACCTTGCCTTGTAAAAAGGCATCCTACCTCATGGTTGTCTTGTTGTGAGCTGAAGAAGCGGAGTGAGACCCGCTAATTGTCTCACATCGGCTATATTAGTAGGATAGTTTAAATAAAGGTCTATTTTTTATCACCTCTTTACTCGGGACGAGTAAAGGTTCGGTTTGGGGATATTTGATGTGGCTCATAATTGCACACATTTCGTCCCCTAATTGAGCCCATTTTTTATACTAATATAACATTCCATAGCCATTTTATCCGTCAAATGCTTTCTATTTTGCTTTCCTAGTGCATTTTGTATGTTTTGTAGGAAAGAAGGTAATTAGGCGGAAATTCCCGTCTTTCATGCATATTTGGAAGCTTGTTGATGATATTTGATGGACTAGTATGAAGAGGAGGCAATAATGATGACCAATGATTTAGGAATAAAGAGTAAATAGAAGGATCATATGGTTAAAAAGCAAGGATGACGAGAAGGAAGTCAACGCAAGAAGAAATTGCTCGGAACCAAACCAAGGGTTGCTCCTTTGGCTCTGAAATTATACTAGATGGAACGGCGTCAAAAAAACAAGTGCTCTAGGCTTTTGAATCACTCCAATAGGAGTCCGGATGAGAAAATGACGTCCGTTTTACAATCCGAGGTCAAACAAAGAAGCTGTCCGCCAATCTGCTCGTCCCGAGACCCAATCCGCTCGTCTGCTACATGACGCTCATCCCCCCCCCCTCCAAATCCGCTCGTCAACTCCCCTAATAATCTGAGCATCCCGATGCCAAGACGCCCGTCTTTAAGCCTTGAAATACGCCCGTCCCGACCCCTTGGCCGCTCGGATTCCCTTCCAGTGCAACCGGCTTCTTCTTTCTCCATTCACGATGCGTATATTTTTCAAAGACTAGCTAAAAGGAGACTGGCATCTTTTCAAAGAGGACGATTCCCTACCCAACATTTAGCATTGTTATTTACTATTTTACCCTTGCTTAACTTAATGAATCCCTACTACAAATACCCCATTTGTAATAATCAAAAACCAAGCTATCTTAACCAAGCTTCCACATTAGAAATTCCTCTTAGATTAGATTAGGAGTAGATTAGAATAGATTACTCTTTAATCTTTCCACAAATTACACATTAATCTTTCCTTAATTATTGTTCAAGTTTATTATTCAAGTTTATTATTGGGTAATTAGAAGATTATTGGGTTATTATTGGAGAATTGACAACTCTTCATCAATCAATCAAGTTTCTTCTATTATTCTTTGCTTTATTATTTGGATCATCTTAAGTTGGTATAATTCTTTTACCCTTTACTCTTTATTGTTCATTTCTTCATTCTATTATCATGTTTATACTTGTTGTGATGATTGACACCATTGATGACATGTTTCCCATGATAATGAATGAGTAGTCTCTTTAGCTAGGATTAGTGGGTAATTAAGGGAAACCAACATGGGATTAATCATGCTTAATCTAATATGTTTTCATAATTAAATTGCTTGCTTGTTGTGATGTCAACCTATGCACATGTTATGTTTGATGAAATGCTAAGCCTATGAATCCTTGCATTTACAACCATCTCTTATCTACTCAACTTGACTTGTAAGATATATACGAACTCGAGTCTTGTTAGACCATGCATAGAACTGATTAGGAGGAAAGTAAGTCGACTTGTAGGTGTTGTACAATCTAATCGATTCGGCTCCGGGACCCAACTCTTCCTATGAACCGCAAGACATAAACCAACTCGGTTGCTTTACAACATTAATTGCTTGCAACTTTGTAAACATGTTTGCATGATCAACTCCCATGAATCCTCTATGACCCCATGATATCCTAGCACCTTTAATTACTTGTTTACACCCTTATTTGCTTTATTCTTGTTTTATTTTATTGCTTGCATTAGTCTAGAACACAACTACAAACCCAAACAAATTGTGACACTAGCATAAATTAAGATAGATAAACTTACAACCCAAAGCACACCGTCCCATGGATCGACCTCGACTTACCGCTAACTAGTTGTTTGTTGAGTATTATAAATGTGATTGATTGGGAGATCCGACGACATCACTCTCATCAAACTCCAACCCCGAAGCTAAACTAAGTACAAAAGTTCCTACTGAGACGGCAGCTACCTTAGACCCGTTTCCCATTCGGAGATCAACATCACCCTTGTTTAGCTTTCTTATGCTTTTTAGGCCCTGCAAGTGATTGCACAAATGAGAACCACAACTAGTATCTAATACCTAAGTTGTATTTGAGGCATAATTTATGTCTATCATAAAAGATTCGGTTGAGAAATTACATGTCGGCTTCACAATGCCAGCTTTTATGTCATCCAGGTATTTCGTGCAATTACGCCTCCAATGTCTCTTGTTATTACAATAATTACAAGTATCTTTAAGAGGATTACCCTTTATAGGTTTAGGCTTGGTAGAGCAATTCGCAATTGCTTTACCTTTATTGCCCTCCACCTGAAAGGCCTTCTTACCAGCGTCCCTCTTAAACTGCTTCTTCCCCTTCACGTTAATTGCAAGCACATCTTTCCTTGTACTCCCACTCAATCCCATGTCCTTCTCTGCTTGCACAAGCAGAGAATGGAGCTCATGTAAACTATTTCTCATGTTTGTCATATTATAATTTACCCTAAATTGGGTAAATCATTTGACGTGAGAGAGAGAGTGGAGCACTCGGTCCACCACTAGTTCGTCGGGGATTTTACATCCCAACCCCTCTAAAGTTTCCACGTACTCAATTATTTTAAGTACGTGTGAACTTACAGGTTGACCATCTTTGAGGTTAGCCTCAAAGAAACGAATTGCGGTGTCATACTGAATTATCCTCGGGGCTTGAGAAAACATAGTAGAAAGCCTCCAGAATACTTCATGTGCATCGCGAAACTTGACACATTGCCTTTGTAAAGCAGGATCCATTGAAAAAATCAAAACATTTTTAATTGCAGCGGATTCCTTTTGATAATTTGAAAAAGCCTCCCTTACATTGGCAGTGGCCCTAGTACTAGGCGAAGGGGGAGAGGGATCGACAAGGTAGCGTAATTTGCCATCACCTGCGGCAGCTAATCGAAGTTGTTCCTCCCAATCTTTAAAATTACTACCGTCGGCTTTTAATACATATTTGTCCATAAAAGAACGTAGCCATGAATATCTAGCTATGGTGACGGTTTCACTAGTAGAAGTCATCGTGATTACTACAAAGGAAATAAAGGAAAGATTAACATTTATCGTCTAAAAATTGTTTTTAACTTGTGAAACTATTTTAACAAGTTCCCATTTATATAATGATCTCCCACTGAATTATATAACTGATTCCAAGATCCAATTTTATATAAACACGGGCACGGTGGACCGATTCAACCCATATTTATATAAATTTGTGAGTCAACATTTTGACTGATTCTACTACTAGAACTCTTGGTTGACGGATTTTTTTAAAATCTATCTTTTAGCCCCAGAATAAATATGGGCACGGTGGACCGATTCAACCCATATTTATCCCGTTGAGTCCAACGAATTTTCACGCGTAATAACTTTTAGTACCCTACATACCCAACGTAAAAAGAGTGTACCTCGGTGATCCGAACCTACCTCTAATGAAGAAGGGATTCATAGGTGCTATTATTTGGTAAGGCTTAATCTCAATTTTAAACAAATGTGAGAGATGTTATCAATTTAATTGTCTATCACCTTTAAGTGAACAAATTTAGTGAATGCTAGACGATTAAATTGATAACAACAAAAACAAAACATGTAGTGACGATTTGGCATGAATGCAAAAATGTAAACAAGTAAGTCCTAATATGGCCACCTAATTAATCTAATTACCTAAAATTATTACATATCGGAAACCAATTCCCTGGTCCCTTGAATCTTCATAAATTGACCTCCTTCTTTAGGATTTCGGAACGCCTTTCCGAAAACACTGTCTTCATGAAAACTCCGTCTTTAGATGCTTCATCTAATTACTTATAATTAAATTACATAACAATACTCTATTATACAATTTGTAATAAAATTAAAAACTATTAATTAATTACAAATTAGGCGAAACGAAATCGCAATTAATTACAAAACAAGTCGATATTCCCTTACATTACGGGAAATACCAAGTTCTACCTATGGCCATATTAGGAAAAATTACATAATTATAATGCTAAAAAAAAAACATTCATCCAAATGAATAATAAAATGCATTATGGAAAATTACATGCCAAATCGTCTAACTTACCAACAACGATCAATTGAGCTTGTTTTGACGGCATTTTTACAAATAAAAATTCATAATCAATTCTTAAAAAAATTTTAAGACTTACTCATCATACTAATCTAGTCTAATATCAAAATAATTATTCTCAACAATTATCTTGAATTTATATGGGAATTTAAAACACAATTGTGACAAAAATGATATAATAATTCACAATTATCATACAAAAATTCCATTTAATTTAAAAATTTATGGAAAAATAAATTTCAAAGCCATGAACATTCTGGTCTTACACCAAAAATTCCATGCAAGTGAAAATTTTTGTTTTTAAAATTTATTTAAAACGATTTCACAATTTAATCGGTAAAGCGACAATTTTTACGATTTAATTCTAAATCAAACCATAAAAATTAAAATGACTTAAAATAAAATTTTGTACATTTTGGAACAATTTCCAGGAGATAAAAATACAAAAATTTCGAGCCGTAAAATTAAATCAATATTTATTTGCAAAATAATCATTATTTACTAATTTTTATCAAATAAAAATCAATAAACTACCTAAATTAATCACATTAATTTAAAGTTTCTATATTTCTCACAAATAGAACATTCATTTGGTTTTTTATAAATAAATATGCATAAAATTAACATGCAATCAATTTTAATCAACTCTTAATTAATTTTAATGCATTTTTACTCAATTTAATGCCATTTTAAGCTATAAAAAATGGAAAAATTTAACAAAAATAAAATTTTCGTCCCATATCATCCTAAGACCAGATTATTTTCATGCAATACCATATTATGTGATAAAAATAATTTTAGTAACATATTATCAATTTTATTAATTTATCTCAGAAATTACTAAAATCGTCTTAAGACAACATGCATGTATTTAACAATGCTCTGATACCACTTGTTAGTTATTTAGACCAAATTAATACTCATCTTATGATATCAAAATTACAAGTTAATTTTTGTGGTCTAAATCTACATGAATGCAAAGAAAAGTATTAAAGAGATGGTATAAAACCATCTTAAGACAAAAATTCCTTACATTGTTATAAGGCAAAATGGGCACAACTCAAGGACTCCTTCCTTGAAGTTGTTCTTGAGCTAATGCAGTAAGGATGATCCTCCAACACCTTAATTACCAAAGTAGGTAATCTCCTAAGGTGGCACCCAAGATTAACCCAAAATACTACTAAAATACTAACTAGGTAAATGTAGTAGTAACCTTGTTTATTTGTATTTTTGATGTACTACTTATATTATTACTTTGATAATATTATTAGTTTATTTTATATGTGTTTTAAATGTTTTAAGATGAACAAAATAAGAAGAAAAATGGTCTTTAAAAACTCCAAGTGAACCTTCCAAAATAACAAGAAAAGACCAATTTTTCTTCCAATTTTTCCAACAACAAAAAATGGTGGAGTTTAGTGGTATTTATAGGCAATTTGGGGGGGACAATTATGAGTGGAAAATGCCACCAAATTAACACTTGTAATTCCCTAAAAAATCAGTCCATATGGACCATTTTGGGTCCATTTCGATTTTCGACATTTGCCCCACAAATGCTTATAAATCTTATATTTAATAATCTTACATAATTAAATATTAATTTTATTATTTAACACTTAAATAATACAAATTAACTACCAATGACTACTTAACTATTAAGTGGTCATAAGACTATTTTATCAACATACAATGTGTCAATATTATCCCACTTAGCTAATTTTACGACCTCTTATAAAATTAAATAGCTAATTAATTCCACCTCAAAACATATACACATATCGTATTAAATTAATTAATTAACTATTAATTAATAAATTCTAATAATTTATTATTTAAATATCACATAATTAAATAATAAATCTCCTTGTCCCGAGTTCGTAACCCGTCATCAAATAATACATTTATGTGACTAACTAAAAGTCAAATAATAAAAGGAATTAATTATCTCGTATCTCATACAAATAATTAATTTATTCTATTTGGGCGTCATCGTATATGTGTGACCTAAAGGGATCAGCTGATCACTGCCGTCACACGACATCAATGTCAAACTCTAGTCAGCCAATCATTACCGATTAACGATGACCAGCTGACAAATAAATAAATAAATCCCTGATATTCCTTTTACGAGATTTAATATGTAAACGCACTCATTGTGGAGGACGTTACTCCAACAACACTACACATCAATAAACATATAAGTCCCTCCCTCACTTTCTCTCAAAATGATAATCTTGATCAAAGCATAAAAATATAAATCCAAAATTGACAAAAATGCAATACAATAAGTAAAATGCAAGTTAAGGGGTTAGGATATTTACAAATGGTGGTTTAGGGATGACTCCACCAAACTCTCATTCATGTATGAGATGTCAAGGAGGAATAGCCAAGGTGTTGTTGATGTTGCTCAACACCTTGAAGAAGTTATCGAAGGCTTGTTCATTGTCATTATAAAGATCTTCAATAGTCCTTTCCATATGTTGTTCTTCATTGTGGTGACTTGAGTTAACATGGTCACCAAAGCCTTGGTCTTGGGTCATAGCATTACCAATATAAGGGTTGACTAACCCTTCAAACTCATCATCCCATAGACCACATACTTTATTCGCTTGCTTCCCAATAGTATCATGAGTTGATGAGAACAACTCCTCTTCTTTCTTGTCGTTATGGCCAATGAGGCCTTCTTCTTCTCTTGTCATGAGTGGTGGTGAGCTATTCAAGCTCTCATTCTTGTTGAAACATTCTTGCTCTTTGGATGGAGCATCTTGGAGATTATCCACTTTCTTCTCCCATATGGGTGGTGATTCTTTACCCATAGCTTGTCCTTTCCATTGAGATGACAACTTCTTCCTATCACTTTCTCGGCTATAATGATCAACCATGAAACATGGTTCATGTAAGCGGGGAGCTCTCATTGTCTTATCAAGATTAAAAGTTATTGTTTCATCTCCCACTTAAAGTGTGAGCTCTCCATGTTTCACGTCAAGCACCGCTCCCGCGGTGTGTTAGAAAGGTCTTCCTAAAATGATAGAAATGTTGGAGTCTTCCTCCATGTCAACAATAACAAAGTCCACTGGGATAAAGAACTTGCCAATTCTTACCGGTACATCCTCCCATACCCCTAAAGGTGTCTTCGTTGATCGATCTGCCATTTGAAGTGTGATATTAGTTTACTTGAGCTCTCATATTCCTAGCCTTTTGCACACCGAGTATGGCATGACACTCACACTTGCCCCAAGGTTACATAAAGCTTTGTTGATCGTAGTATCGCCAATGGTTCATGGAATAGAGAAACTTCCCGGATCCTTTAGTTTTGGAGGTGAAATTCCTTGTAGGATGGCGCTACTCACCTTGGTGAACGCAATAGTCTTTAGCTTCCGGATGGATTTCTACTTTGTAAGAATATATTTCATGTATTTCGCATAGGCCGGAACATGGTTAATCAATTCGGTGAATGGGATTGAGACTTCCAAGTTCTTCACAATCTCCATGAGCTTTCCAAGTTGTTCATCGAACTTAGGCTTAGCTTGACGACTTGGAAATCGAAGCCTAATCACAATAGGCTCTTTCTCCTTAGGCTTCTCATCATTCTTTTTTGAAACTTCTTGAATGGTGCTGGGTTCGTCTTCTTTCTTAGAGTCTTCAACTCTTTCCTTATCACTAGCATTCACAACATCTTTATAAATGGGCCTCTTCGGCCCTTCATACCTGTACCCCTCCTCAAATGGATGGCACTCACCGCCTCATGTCTTAGGGGATTACCTTGAGGTGGTAATTGCCCCTTTCGTCTTTGAGAACTGGAAGATGCTAATTGAGACTTTTGGGTCTCCAACATCTTTGTGTGAGCTAGTATGTTGTTAATGGTGATGTATTTTGCTTGGCTATCATTTTGCATTTGAGTGAAAAACTCTTGTTGATTCTTTTGCATTAGGAGGACCGCTTCATGTTTAGCCATGGCCTTCTCAAACTTCAAATTAATGGTGTCAATATGAGCGCCAAGTTGAGCACCCAATTGAGTAATGGAGTCCACCTCATGCTTTCCTCCTCTAGTAGCCTTCCGAGGTCTACTATATTATGAGTTATGGACCGCCATTTCTTCAATCTTATTCCATGTTTTATTGTCATCAACTTCGGTAAACATACCATTTGATCCCATATTGAGAATGTTCTGGGAGTCTTCATATCAACCATTCCAAAATTGTTGTACAAGGAACCACTCGCTAAGTCCATGGTGTAGACAAGATCGACAAGTGTCCTTGAATCTCTGCCATACTTCATAGAAAGATTCCTCATCCCTTTGTTTGAACCCGGCGATTTGGGCTTTCAACATGTTAGTCTTCTGCGGAGGATAGAATTTTTTGTAGAAAGCAAGTGCCAATTTCTCCGAAGAATCAATACTAAGAGTAGCCTTATCTAGGCTCTTAAACCATTGTTTCGCGGTACCAATAAAAGAAAAAGGAAATAAGACCCATCGAATTTGGTCTTGAGTAACTCCGGTTTGAGAAATCACATCACAATAGTCACAAAAGACTTTGCTTGTTAGAATACTTGTAAAACACCCTAGGACGTGTCATGCTAGTATCCATTGACCCATGGATTAAGGCCTAGTCAAGAGTACCTTGTGGTGTGATAACTCCTTGGATACTGTTTATTCTAAGGTGACCCTTGAAACCATGCAACCATCATCCATATTCTACCACATTTTGTCATCAAAGGGAATGGGCACACAATTTTTTCAAAATTTGAGTTCAAGAATTGAAATGAAAAGTCAAAAAGTTTGCAAATGCATCAGAAGAAAAGAGGAGTAACAAAAATGAAAACTCCTATGCTTCAAATATAAGCACCCTCACTACAAATGGGGTACCATTGAAAATGTTCAAAAAGAAATGAAAAAAGTTGAAATTGTTAAGTGTTGAAAATGCCAAACATCAAAGAAACGACAAAAAGAAATGTTCTCAAAATGTCAAATGCCACAATTGGGGGGAAAAAACAACAACAAAAAGCAAACTCCCATATGAAACTCAAGTTCTATTGATCCCTTTTCCATCGTATCCAATTTTGTGCATGGTAGAGAGGGGACAACCCTTCTTATTGTCTAGGTAAGAAGGGGAATTCCGCGATCCTCCAGTGATTCTAACACCATAAGGAGTCTACTCTTGGCGAAAGCATTTAACGATTGAGGACAAAGGTACCCTAGGCTTGACACAGGTTGGAGGTGATTTATTGGTATCCTTCTAGGCTGAGTAGTTTCAAGAAACCATATCTATGATGGAATGTGTACCCTTAGATTGCTTCCCCTTTAGATAATTTCTGCCACTTAGATGAGGAAAGTGGCTATTCATTTTTGTAGATGCATCCATTACTTGATTTGTGTGCTTTAATGATTGGATGTATCGCCATTTTGGCAAGCCCTACCTTGCCTTGCAAGAAGGCATCCTACCTCATGGTTGTCTTGTTGTGAGTTGAAGGGGCGGAGTGAGACCCGCTAATTGTCTCACATCGGCTATATTAGTAGGTTAGTTTGAATAAAGGTCCTAGTTTTTGTCACCTCTTTACTCAGGACGAGCAAAGGTTCAGTTTGGGGATGTTTGATGTGACTCATATTTGAGCACATTTAGTCCTCGAATTAGCCTCATTTCTAAGCTTTATAGTGCATAATTGGGTCATTTACTATCTTTAGTTTTCCATTTTGCATATTCTTTGAGGTTTGGTTTCTTTGGTAGGAGAGGAGTGCAAACCTTGCATTTACATGGCGAAATGGAGCTAAATTGATCCCATCTAATGACCAAGCATCAAAGGGAAGACGATAATTGAAGGCCTATGTAGATAATTAAGTAGATTGGGCAATGATGAAAGGATCCTTTCATCGCCAATAAGTTCCCTGCGGATTGTTGAGGATTGAAGAAAAAAGAAGTGTCTGACCCAGGATCCGAGCGGATTGCAAGCAATCCGGGCATCTCCCTACACAATAACCCGAGCGTCCCGAGCTTAAGACGCTCGTCTTGAAGCCCTAGGATCCGAGCGTCTCCCCTATGATCCGCTCGGATCTCCTGACAGAAACCACCGTGCCAGGTTCCAAGCTGCTCGGGACGAGCATATCTATGCGGGACTAGCAAAACGGAGATGCGCATCTCCTTGGAGAGGAGCACTTCCTCAACTTTTCTTAAGGGTATTAATAGTCGTTTAAGCCCTTAGTAACCCTAATCTTTGTACCTAATCTTTAGTATAAATACCCTTTTGTACTACCTAGATTAGCAAGCAATCTTAATACTCTCTTAATCAAGTTTTAATCAATTAGTAATATTATCTTAATCTTTTAATCAACTATTAATCTAGTCTTAATACAAATATCAATACTTAATCTTTCCTTAATTTCTCTATTGTTCATCATTTATTTTGGGTAATTAGAAGATCATTTGGGTTTATTTGGAGATTGATAACCTTCCATCAATCATCAAGTACTTCTATTATTCTTTGCATTATTATTTTGGAATCTCCATAGGTATAATTCTCTTAATCCTTGCTTTAATTATTATTAATCATTTTCTTTCATTTATCATGTTTTGCCTTGTTAATGTGATTGACAACCTTGTTAGCATGTTAAACTTGATCATGAGTGAGTAGTTTTCTTAGCTAGGGTTAATGGGTAATTACGGGAAACCAACATGGGGAATGATTCATGTTTAATCTAATATGTTCACATAATTTATTTACTTGCTTGTTGTGATTTCAACTTATGCACATGGTATGTTTGATGAAATGCGAGCCTATGAATCCTTGCATTTTTTACCCATCACCTATCTTTTCAATGAGACTTGTAAGACATAAACCAACTCGAGTCTCATTAGACCATGCATAATGTTGAATGGGGAGGATTAAGTCGACCTGTAGGTGTTGTACAATCTAATCGATTTGGCTCCGGGACCCAAACCTTCTTAGGGATTGTAAGATATACACTAACTCGATCCCATCACAACAATAATTGCTTGCTTATAATTTAAGAACATGTTTGTATGATCAACTCCCATGTATTCCACTATGAACCAATGATACCCTAGTGCTTTTAATCTATTGTTTACACCTTCATTTTATCTACCTTGCTTTGTTTTTATTGTTTATTAGTTTTAATTGAGCTCCTATCTCAACCCCAAATTGTGACACCCTAAGACACGACCATTTACAATTGAAAATCCTCCATTAATACCCGTCCCTTGGCATCCGACCTTTTCTTGCCTCTTTACTAAGATTAGTTTGTGAAGTTATAAATATTGTTTTGGTTAAGTAACTTTTGACGACGAGTTTTACAATAACACCAAGTGTGATCCGAGCGTCTTCCAGACAATCCGCTCGGATCATAGGACAGAGAGCCCGTGGCACATCTCAAGACGCACGGATCGTGGCAAGACTAGCAAGACGGATATGCTCATTTCGTTCGAGAGGAGAATTTCCTCAACTTTTCTTAAGGACTTAATAGTAATTTAAGCCCTTAGTAACCCAAATTTATATACCTAATCTTTAGTATAAATACCCCATTGTACTACCTAGATTAGGAGTAATTCCCAATCAAGTCTTATGATTCCTTAATACTCTCTTAATTAAGTCGTAATCTATTCTTAATCATGTCTTAATACAAATCTCAATTGTAACACCCCCATACTCCGAGTGCCTTACCAGGACCACTCAGGTATGAAGACATCACCATCTCGGTCGCCCGAGGTATGATAATCAAATAGACAAAACAGAAACAACATTTATTGTAAATAGTTTAATGAATCAATACAATCCTTGAAACCAAACTGAAAGTACAATACATTATTCCAAACTATCTGTTCTCAACTGAAATGTAAATAAATGCTAAACTACAGCGGAAGACTCTATCGTCATGTCGTGGCCATCCCAGCTATCCCAGTACTCATCTCTATACCTGCTCAATATCTGCTCACCATCCCCGAATGGATCACCGCAGGTTTTACAAAACAACACCGGGGTCAGTACTAATCACACAATCAATATAGATAACAATAATAAGACAAACAGACAATTTGAATCACACACACACACACACCACCAACTCCCATCATCTCAATCTCGACCGTCCCCTTTGGACCAGCCCGCCGATGGGGGACCGCAGCCGTTCCCACCTAAGCCCCGCTCATCGTACGAGCGATAACCCTGTCCATTAATGTGCACATCCCCTTCCGTGGCGGGTTCCACGAAGGGCGAAACTAGGGCGTGAAGTCACTCCCGCAAGTGACCCCACTCCGCCGAGAACGCATCTCGAGAACCATCAACAAACACAACCACAAACACAAGACAATCATCATACCAAACAACTAACTACAAAGACATCACCAATATCCCATTATGGGACTAAATGCGAGTAGGAAATCCTACGGAAAGCACAACACGCAGACGATATCTACAATTTGTATCAAAACGGCTCCTCTACGAATTCTCCTCCTACCATACAACACATAGATGCTACCATTCAATTACTACTCATAAAAACCCCCAATTCCTAAATTAGGGTTTCCTCAATCTTAACAAAACATAATATAAATTATATTAAAAGCTTACCCTCGACGCAAGGAATCCAACGACACGAACTACGATACGAACCGACCGTCGAACTCCGGAATTGTCAAGAACGCGATTAGGAAGAAGACTAGTTGCTTTCTCTCTTAAACAGGTTTTAGGTTTTGTAAAAAGTGATTTAGAATAAAGACGAATATGTTTAAATACCTAAATCGCGTAATTAACAAAACCCGAGAAAAACCCCGCAAAATAGGACACTCGATCGAGTACCCAAGGTACTCGATCGAGTACCCCTACTCGATCGAGTGCCCCTGACTACTCGATCAAGTACCCAACAGTCGAAACTGTTTTATTCCGCAACTTGCCCTTACTCGACAGAGTAAGGGCTACTCGACAGAGTACCCCCAAGACATATAAATACGGAGTATTACAGTCTTCCCTCCTTAAAAGGAACTTCGTCCCCGAAGTTCAAACCACTACTACAACAAAGGTACTCCAAAACATTCCCGACTCAACACCCAAAACAAAACTCAACATAAAACACGCTACTTACCCAACTCATCCCGACAACCTACCGACGCAACATACAAAAAGGTGTATAAAACTCTTAAAAAGCGCTCGCGATCATCTCCTACCCCTAAAAGAAACAAGGTTACGTCCCCGTAACCATACATACCGATCAAAAGGAAGGGGTAACGCTCTTTCATGATATCCTCTCGCCTCCCATGTAGCTTCCTCGGTCTCGTGGTTAGACCAAAGGATCTTAAGCAAAACTGTCTCACCACTCCTGGTCTTTCGAACCTTTCGGTCTAGGATCTGCTTAGGCACCTCAAGATATGATAAAGACTCATCTAGCTCTAAGCTCTCTGCCTCCAACACATGTGACGGGTCACTCACATACTTCCGCACCTGCGATACATGAAACACATTATGCACTCTCTCCAACGCTTTTGGTAAAGCCGGACGATAAGCAACTTCCCAACTCGCTCTAAGATCTCATAAGGCCCTATAAACTTCTGACTTAGCTTGCCTTTCTTCCCAAATCTCATAACTCCGCGCATAGGAGACACTTTCAGAAGAACCTTGTCCCCAACTTGAAACTCTATGTCCCGACGATGTAGATCTGCATAACTCTTTTGTCGATCCGGGGTGCTCTCATCCGTTCCCTGATCATCTTAATCTGTTCCACCATCTCATGCACCATCTCTGGTCCTAAAACCTTTGCCTCAAAGACTATCGTCCCCAGATTGGACTCCTACACCTCCTCCCATACAAAGCCTCAAACGGTGCCATACCTATACTTGTGTGATAGCTGTTGTTGTAAGAAAATTCTATCAAGTCCAACCTCTGCTCCCAGCTACCACCAAAATCCATCACACAAGCTCGCAACATATCCTCAAGGGTCTTGATTGTTCTCTCGGTCGCCCATCGTCGCAGGATGAAATGTGTACTCATCTTCAAAGCTGTTCCCAACGATTCCCGCAACTCCTTCCAAAACCTCGATATAAACCTCGCATCTCTGTCGGACACTATGTCCTTAGGGACTCCATGTAACTTAAGACGTTCTTTCGATAGGCCATAGCCAATTGTGCCTTAGTCCATGTATCTTTCATTGGAACAAAGTGAGCGACTTGGTCGACGATCCACTATCACCGGATCATATTGTTACCTTGTTGACTCTTGGCAAACCCACAATGAAATCCATGGAAATGGATTCCCACTTCCACTCAGGCACCTCTAAAGACTGAATCTTACCTTGTGGTCTTCTCTGTTCCCCTTTAACTCTTTGGCATGTCAAACAACGGGACACAAACTCAGCTGTCTCTTTCTTCATCCCAGACCACCAAAACGTTTTCTTCAAATCCTTGTAAAGCTTGTCTCCACCCGGATGAACTGAATATGGTGTGCAATGCGCCTCTGTCATGATCGTCTTTTTCAACTCCTCATCATTAGGAACACACCACCTACCATCAAACCTCAAACTACCATCTGTATGAATGGAAAACCGGGACACTGTCCCTTTCTCTACCCCAGCTCTCCACTCCACTATCTTAGGATCCAAAGCCTGCTTATCCCGAATGTCATCATAAAACTCCATATGTACTGTCATATCACCCATGGCATCTCCTTTGTGCATCATATGTATCCCAAAGCTCGCTACCTCATCTCTTAGTCTCATCAAAGATAGAGCTGTACACAGAGAATGTACACTCTTTCTACTCAAAGCATCAGCAACAACATTGGCTTTCCCTTCATGGTAGATGATTTCCATGTCATAGTCGCCAATCAACTCCATCCACCTCCTCTGTCTCATGTTCAACTCCTTCTGCGTGAAGATGTACTTGAGACTCTTGTGATCAGAAAATACCTTAAAGATTGCTCCATAAAGGTAATGTCTCCAAATCTTGAGAGCAAACACCACTGCACCCAACTCCAGATCATGAGTAGGGTAGTTCTCCTCATAAGGCTTCAACTGCCTAGAAGCATAGGCAATTACTTTACCATTCTGCATCAACACACATCCCAACCAATTCTTTGAGGCATCTGTATAAACCTCGAAATTCTCGCTCCCTTCAGGCAATGCGAGGACAGGAGTTGTGGTCAAACGCTCCTTTAATGTTTGGAACGCCGTCTCACAACTCTCATCCCAACGAAACCTGTTCTCTTTCCTTATCAACGCCGTCATCGGTCTAGCTATATTGGAGAAATCTTTCACGAACCGTCTGTAATATCCAGCTAAACCCAAGAAACTTCTCACCTCAGCAACATTCTTTGGTGCTTCCCACTTTGTCTTCGCCTCAATCTTCGCCGGATCCACGACTACTCCATCTTTAGAGATTACATGTCCCAGAAAAGCAACTTTCTCTAACCAGAACTCACACTTGGACAGCTTAGCATACAACTCATGATCCCTCAAAGTCTGCAACACGATCCTCAGATGCTCCTCATGCTCCTCCTTAGTCTTAGAGTAGACTAAGATGTCATCGATAAACACTACTACAAACTGATCCAAGAACTGTCTGAAGATTCTATTCATCAAATCCATAAACACTGCCGGTGCATTAGACAACCCAAACGGCATCACCACATACTCATAGTGGCCATACCTTGACGTGAAAGCTGTCTTCGGTATGTCCACCTCTCTAATCTTCACCTGATGGTACCCCGACCTCAAATCAATCTTAGAAAAGACTGTTGCACCACTCAACTGATCAAACAGGTCATCTATCCTTGGCAAAGGATACTTGTTCTTTATCGTCACACGGTTCGGCTCCCGTAATCTATGCATGACCTCAAACTTCCATCTTTCTTCTTCACGAAAAGAACTGGTGCTCCCCAAGGCGATACACTTGGTCTAATGTATCCCTTCTCTATCAAATCATCCAACTGCCTCCTAAGCTCCTCTATCTCCTTAGGACCCATACGGTACGGTGCCTTAGAGATTGGCCCCGTCCCTGGCTTCAACTCAACGGTGAAATCTATCTCCCTCTTCGGTGGTAACCCCGGAATCTCATCGGGAAAAACGTCAAGAAACTCTCCTCCCACTTTGGTATCTCATCAATCGCTTCGGACTCTCTATCCGGTCATCTCTCACATGGCACAAAATCAGAGGACATCCCTTCCTCAGATACGACTTCAAGGTAACAGCTGCAATCAACTTAACTTTGGGTTTGACTAGAAACCCACGGTAAGACACACTAATACCCTTAGGACCTCTTAGGGACACTTTATTTTGATGACAGTCTATCTTAGCTTTATACTTTCTTAACCAATCCATCCCAACTATCATCTCAAAACCATTAAAAGGAAACTCTAGCAAGTCTACAGGGAAATCGACTTGCCCAACTATCAAAGATACGTCTCTAAACAACCTCCCACACGATACAGACTCACCCGAAGGTATGAAAACTTGCTCCCTAACAGACTCATAAACTCTCAAACCCAACTGTTTTACATGACTCGAAGACACAAACGATCGAGAAGCCCCGAATCAAACAAAACAAACGTAGGAATACCATTAACAAGGAATGTACCGGTGATAACGTGCGCATCTTCCTCAGCTGCCTTCTTGTCCATCATGAATAACTTGCCACTGGTCTTCTGCCCACCTCCCTGGACAGTACTGGCTGATGCGGTCGGCTTAGCGCCCGACCCTTGGTTGTTGTTGTTGTTGTTCATCGGTGTCTTCTGATAAGAATTACCGCCGTTGCGGTTGCCTCCACTCTGGTAGCTCTGACCTCCCCGGTTTGGCCATGATCCTGCCGGTCTGTTGCTCGCGAAGCTCTGCGCAGGTCTCTGGAAAGATCCCGGTGCACTTGTGCACTCATGTCTCTTGTGGCCTACGCCACCACAACCAAAGCAGGTCACTCCCCAGCTATTGCTCACACTCCCACGGCCTCTCCCAAAGGAAGTTCCAAAGACTAAACCCGGACCTTAAGAAAACCCCTTAGATTGATTGTGGTTGCCTTTCTTGAAACTAAATTGGCCACCACCCTCGCTCTCAGACTTCCTCTTCTCTCCACCTGACCTCTCCTGAGCCATCTCCACTAGTCTCTCAGCTCTCCCAGCCCTCTCATACGCTTCCTTTACATCAGTAAGGACTCCCACGGGTAACTTATCCATAATTTTCGTGGTTAGCCCTCTCTCAAACCTCAAAGCCAAATTCTCCTCACTCAAACCCATATCCTCAAAGATATCTAGATTTCTCATTGAACGCCTGTAGTACTCAGCCACACGACATCTCAAAAAGTCATCTTAAACTTGTCGAACTCCTCTCTCAACTTACTCCTCACATGTTCGCACGAACTCCTTCCTCACAGCCCTACGAAACTCCTCCCAAGGTATAGCAGGTAACCCCTGGTTGGTATATATCTCCTTGGCACTCACTTTCACTGAATCCCACCACTTGCCAGCTGCCTCCCTCAGATAGAATGCAGCCTGATCCACTCTCATCTCATCAGGACAGTGAACTAAATCTAGTATGTTCTCCATCTCCCTCAGCCAACTATCAAGAAGGTTAGGCTCCTCAACCCCCTTATACTCCTTCGGGTTAAACCTCGCAATATAGAGGCTGACTTTAGCATGGTCAACCTCCTTCTCCTTACTCTTATCCTTGTCCTCATTCACTCTCTTCAGGGTCTCAGTGAGAGCGTCCTGGTGCTCTAACATCTTAACGATGTCGTCCGTAGTCATAAGCTCAGCTCTCGCATACAAAGCATTTCTCTTGGGCGGCATCTTGAAGCTATATAAGAAAGGGTAAACATAAACACGCGTACTAAACCTCAAAACACGAAAACGCGTTTCCCAGAACCTACTCGATCGAGTATCCAAACCCACTCGATCGAGTAACGGGCTACTCGATCGAGTGCCACCATGTACTCGATCGAGTACCCAAAACCGTAACTAAACGGACCTTCCGATCTCTAACCCACTCGATCGAGTATCTAGGCTACTCGATCGAGTGATTTTCTACTCGATCGAGTACCCCTAGTTACTCGATCGAGTGCCCCAAAACGCGATTCTGGACTCAAAATCGTCAAAAACCTATCCGATCGAGTTAGCCTTACTCGATCAAGTACCACCAAAACGTAAAAGCTACCCGCATATTACGTCATACACTAACATGCTAAACTTCCATATAATTACATGATATCGTAATAAATATGCTACGTATCTACTCTACTATCAACAAGATCAATTCATTATGCTATTAAAGCCACATTGTAAATCATTTAACATGTTATCATCACATTAACATGTTCCACATATCATTTTCTTTCACATGCTCAACTTCCTATTTCAACACCAAACAACCAACACACTTCATCACACTGTTATCAAGTTTACCAAGCACACACATGACTCGACAAACACTTTCCCATGTGACCGGTTCAAAGTTGTAGGGCGACCCCTTGCGACTTTAGGACGTCTCCCAAGCCTTTGCACTAGCTCCTACGACTTTTACCCCGGGTTCATTTTAATTGACTCCCTATGTTCATTAAGTTCATTGGTTACAGGTTTCAGGATCATCGCTCTGATACCATTTGTAACACCCCCATACTCCGAGTGCCTTACCAGGACCACTCAGGTATGAAGACATCACCATCTCGGTCGCCCGAGGTATGATAATCAAATAGACAAAACAGAAACAACATTTATTGTAAATAGTTTAATGAATCAATACAATCCTTGAAACCAAACTGAAAGTACAATACATTATTCCAAACTATTTGTTCTCAACTGAAATGTAAATAAATGCTAAACTACAGCGGAAGACTCTATCGTCATGTCGTGGCCATCCCAGCTATCCCAGTACTCATCTCTATACCTGCTCAATATCTGCTCACCATCCCCGAATGGATCACCGCAGGTTTTACAAAACAACACCGGGGTCAGTACTAATCACACAATCAATATAGATAACAATAATAAGACAAACAGACAAATTTGAATGTCACACACACACACACACCACCACCAACTCCCATCATCTCAATATCGACCGTCCACTTTGGACCAACCTCGCCAGTGGGGGACCGCAGCCGTTCCCACCTAAGCCCCGCTCATCGTACGAGCGATAACCCTGTCCATTAATGTGCACATCCCCTTCCGTGGCGGGTTCCACGAAGGGCGAAACTAGGGCGTGAAGTCACTCCCGCAAGTGACCCCACTCAGCCGAGAACGCATCTCGAGAACCATCAACAGCAATCACAACCACAAACACAGTACAATCATCATACCAAACAACTAACTACAGCACATCACCAATATCCCATTATGGGACTAATACTGAGTAGGAAATCCTACCTGGAAAGCACAACACGCAGACGGTATCTACAGCTGTATCAAAACGGCTCCTCTACGAATTCTCCTCCTACCATACAACACATAGATGCTACCATTCAATTACTACTCATAAAAACCCCCAATTCCTAAATTAGGGTTTCCTCAATCTTAACAAAACATAATATAAATTATATTAAAAGCTTACCCTCGACGCAAGGAATCCAACGACACGAACTACGATACGAACCGACCGTCTGAACTCCGGGAATTGTCAAGAACGCGATTAGGAAGAAGACTAGTTGCTTTCTCTCTTAAACAGGTTTTAGGTTTTGTAAAAAGTGATTTAGAATAAAGACGAATATGTTTAAATACCTAAATCGGTTAATTAACAAAACCCGAGAAAAACCCCCGCAAAACCGGACACTCGATCGAGTACCCAAGGTACTCGATCGAGTACCCCCCTACTCGATCGAGTGCCCCAGCTACTCGATCGAGTACCCAACAGGTCAGAAACTGTTTTATTCCGCAACTTGCCCTTACTCGACAGAGTAAGGGCTACTCGATAGAGTACCCCCCAAGACATAAATACGGAGTATTACATCAATATTAATCTTTCCTTAATTTCTCTGTTGTTCTTCATTTATTTTGGGTAATTAGAAGATTATTTGGGTTTATTTGGAGGATTGACAACCTTCCATCAATCATCAAGTACTTCTATTATTCTTTGCTTTATTATTTGGAATCATCTTCATAGGTATAATTCTCTCTTAACCTTGTTTAATTATTGTTAATCATTTTCATTTATTCATCATGTTTTGCTTTGCTAGTATGATTGACAACCTTGTTAGCATGTTAAACTTGATAATGAGTGAGTAGTTTCCTTAACTAGGGTTAATGGGCAATTAGGGGAAACTAACATGGGGATTGATTCATGCTTAATCTAATATGTTTTCATAATTAATTTGCTTGCTTGTTGAGATTTCAACTTATGCACATGTTATGTTTGATGAAATTTGTTTGGCTTGGAATACTGCTTTGATGGGAAAATATACATGGTGGATGGCATGCAAAGAGGATCATTTATGGATTTGTTGGGTGCATCATTTATATATGAAGCAGCAGGATTGGTTTGAGTATATTCCTAACACGAATACCAGCTGGACTTGGAGGCAAATTTGTAAAGTGAAGGAGACGTTGAAGCTTGATTATGAGGCAGGCATCTGGGAGCCTACTGGAAATGCTTATAGGCCTGATGCAGGTTATAGATGGTTGGTGGGTGAGCATGAGAAGGTGGAGTGGTACCCTGTAATATGGAATAGAATGAATTGGCCTAAACATTCCTTCGTTGCTTGGTTGTTTGTCCTGGGCAGGTTACTTACAAAAGATAGATTGGTGACGTTTGGAGTAATCACTGATGGAGACTGCGAGTTGTGTGGTGAGGAACTTGAGACTGTAGAGCATTTATTTTTTGAATGCAAATATAGTCAGATGTGCTTGGCTTTGATAAATGGCTGGTTGGAAAGTTAAATACCAGTCAGGGACTGTATTCATTGGTGCTGCAGATTTAAGTATAGGTCACTGCTGAAAAAGAAGTTGATTCATATGGTGGTAGTAGCTCTGATTTATCAGATTTGGAGTATGAGAAATCACTGTCGAGTGGAGCATCTGGTATGGCATCCAAGAGTGCTTTTCAGACGGGTTCAGCAACAGGTCAAAGTACGAGCTAATATGAAGATTTGTTCTGTCCCTCATAGATTAGATAATGATTGGTGTATTAGATTTAAATGATGAATTAGTTTGATAACTGAGAGGTGTTGGGAGGAGTAAAGGGTTGGAGTCATTTGTAAGGTGGTGAAAAAGAGTTTGTAATTGCTACATGATTAATTAATGATATTAACATTCCACCAAAAAAAAATATGTTTGATGAAATGCGAGCCTATGAATCCTTGAATTTTTTACCCATTACCTATCTCTTCAATGAGACTTGTGATACCCGTCATTGTGAGTACCAAAAATAAGATTTATAATTTCCTATTAAAACAAACCTATGCTAGTGGTAACAGGGTCGAAGCACAAGGAGGCGAATGTAATTTCTAATTGTCTAGTTTAGTCTAAGGTAACGAAGGTGGGGGTTGATTTGATTTGGTCTATACTAATAGCAAATAAAGATAATAAACTAAATAAAAAAAATAAAACAGATAGAGAAGGGGTAATAGGATGGTCAGCTCGTTATAGTTTCGGCGGCAGCATACTAAACAAGTCTAAATCAAACACATGAGGCGGGAAATAAAGAGGTCCTCTCGGTCCACTCTTAACTAATAGCATCTTTCGATCTCGCTATAGGTCCCTAATATCACTAATACTAACTTTCGTCCTGAAAAGTGACTAACGGTCTAAACTTTACCTATCTTTCGATCTCAGCATAGTTTAGTCATTTTAATTGGTGATCTAACAACTGTCCCTATCTTTCGATCTAATGGGTCAGTCGTATCCTAAACATTCAACTAGTCGGATGCATTCGATTCGTCAAACACGACATTTAAATAAATTAAAACGAGGGTAAACCTCACGAGGTCAGTCGATCGACCAAGTATGTCGGTCGATCGACCAACACGCGAATCAGGCCGTGTTCATTATATTGCCGCCTATACTATAATTCCCCTACATCCTAGCACAAACTATTTATCTACTCATACTAATGACGATAACAACAATAAAACTAATAAAATAGACAGAAGAATTCGTGCTTGAAATAATGGAACAAAAAATTAACATAAACGATGAATCGGTTTTGGGAAACTAACTAGCAATTCTATCCTACAAAGCAATAATAAATCAAACTGAATTATTAGCAGAAGAATACCGATTGGAATTGCAGCAAGAGATCCAGAAACCGAATGCGAGAGTAATTGTACGAAATAGTATTTAAAAACCCTAATTATTGAATGTTGGAAAACTGGCTAAAGAACTAGTAAAAACTCAATGCATAATCTGATGTTCTAGGTTACGTTATATAGAAAATATACGTAACACTTATT
The DNA here is from genome assembly GCF_048544455.1 of Silene latifolia. Lineage (NCBI taxonomy): Eukaryota > Viridiplantae > Streptophyta > Magnoliopsida > Caryophyllales > Caryophyllaceae > Silene > Silene latifolia. The sequence continues at coordinate 120,962,642 of NC_133534.1, forward strand.
ATCAAAACCTAAACACAATGGGCTTGAGTTTCCTCGATCATTTAATTCTCGTCTGGGATAGCGGCTTGGTCGATCGACTAAGAGTGGCGGTCGATCGACTTAATAACAGTGTACAGTAGCTTCTGGAACCCGCAAGTTGGTCGATCGACTGAAGGCAGTGGTCGATCGACTGAAGTAGCTGACACTTGACTTCCAATTTCTCGTGTATTTGTCTTTTGGGCTTTGAATTGCGCACCAAGCTCGTTCCTTAAGTGAATACTTCACGGCAAAATGCAATGCAGGATACTCGGGGACGGATTTAGCTCGATTTCCATTGGATTCTTCACATGTCTGCAATAATGTACAAAAACACGAAAGTAGACGGAAATGGGGGAAATGGTAGCTTAAACTACGCGAATGAGCTCTGAAATGCGTGGAAAATAGGATGTAAAACATCATATAAAAGACACGCATCAAACTTCCCCAAACCAAACCCTTGCTTGTCCCCAAGCAAGAACTAGACTCGATCTAATGATCTAATGGAACGAGTTCAATCTCAGAGCGAATTACAACATGTAAAGGCTAAACCAATTTAATGCAATAACTAACAATCAATTAGTAATGCGAATCATGCAAACGAGTTATGTAGTCGTTAAAAACCGCTGAACCGTCAACTGTAGGGACTTATCAAATCGGACTCTCATGGGTCGCTCATATCACACATAAGCACTTGTGAAAATATAAAAGGATAGAAAGAATTCATTTTGTACAGACTCTCACCTAACTACGACCTATAAGAACATGTCTGCAATATAATATGAAAACAATCTCTACAACCGTACATACGCATTCCAACCAACAAAAGACCATGACACATGACGAGGTATATGTGGGATATGTGAGGTATGTGTAAGAAGAGGGAAAACATATATGGAAAAGTGGAGGTACAGGTGATCAAGCTAGTACCCAAACGGAACCACATGGCAACATCCAACTTCTTGCTCAAAATCAAATGAAACGGTGCTATAGCAAGCACAAATCTCAAAGTCTCCAGGTATAAAAGTAATCAACTAACTCCCCATAAGATATGAATAATACATGGGAGCAAAAATCGCCATAAGATAAGGATTGAATTATGCGAATTGATTCTTTCTTTTTCTTTCGAACTCCAGTCGATCGACCATCATGGGCAGTCGATCGACTGCTTTGAACAGTACATAACTCTTTTTTTCTTTTTCGAATCATTTTTATTTTCTTTTTGTTTCTTTTCAACTTCTTTCCTCCTTCATTCTTTTTATCCAACTAAATCTCAAATAAGAGCAAATGGCTACCAAAAACGAAGTGACAATCCCAAGAACATAGACTACCAGCTTGACAAAGGACAGGCTAAATGTAGGATGTAGCAAATAGGACAAAAAGGATATTTTTGGCAGTGTGGAGTTCATGGGTAAAATGAATAAAGGGAAACCTCTACCACATGTGTCGACAGACCACAAACCGAATGCATACATGTATTAAGCAGATTAAGTTCATATTTATGCACATTGATGTAACATGTCTCATAAGGAGTACTACTCATATTCCTAAATAAACCGCTCATAGATGTCACCAGTTATAGGCTCGAATAACTCAGAATATATAAGTAGTTTGCCAAAAATCTAAGTCAAGTCTCAAGTCCAGCAAATAAATTAACGAAAGCTCGTAGGTATGCACTTATATGATTCTACTAATAACATGTTAATCAAGCAAGGCTTAGGCAAAAACAAATGCAAATGCAATATCATCATGGAAATACTACCGTTCCGACTCAAACTATATGCTAAAATAAACGTGCAATTTTATGAAATTTTTTTGAAATTTTTCAATTTTTTTTGGATTTTTGTATATAAGAATGAAATAAAAAAGCAATGCAAGCAGAAAATGTAAACGTGAATGCAAGCAAATGATATGCGACACAAAACCCTTCCCCAAACCAAATCGCACAATGTCCCCATTGTGCAAAATCATGTAATGAAGAAAAGAGAAACGGGAAATTGCGAGAAAATAAACATGACATGAAGTGGAAATCGGGAACTCACAAGACTTTAAGCGCAGCAAAGGAAACCTCCCCAAACCAGCGTGAGCTCGGAGGTCTCAGTAGCCAGCAGTGCTACTAATAAGTACCTGAAAAGACAACAATACCACGCATAAAACCGAGAAAGACAATAATGAAGCGGTATTATGAGCATAATTGAGAAAAATTGAAGAAATAAACAAAATGACGGAAGATAAAGTGGAGTAGAAAACTCCCTTAATTCCGCAAATCGACCAAACATAGCAGGAGAGAGGTCGGGAACAAGTACAACAGTGCAGGGCGGTCGATCGACCACATCACTCAGTCGATCGACCGAGGTGAATGGAACAGTAGCTCCTGGAAACTGCAGACCAGTCGATCGACTATATAACCCAGTCGATCGACTGAAAATATTGTTGTACTTCAGATTTCTTCGTATTTGCTCAATTACTTGAGCTAATGAGGTCTAAAAACCTGCAAGTGCACAATAATACGCGTCCAAAATTGCGCAAAACCCAAAATAAAGTCTAAAGCGTATAAAATCCTAAGCAAGCAAAATAAAATGCGAAGTTCCGCGCACACAAAAGCAATAAAAAGTGTCTTATAAAAGCAAATAGAATGTTTGTAAAACATGTGATCAACTAGTAGTTGATCAAGGACGGCCACGGAATGGCCCACTTGGTCGGCTTCTGGCTACTAGAGGTAGCCTCAACGGTGCTTATCTTATCAGTTGTACCCTTCTTAGCTTCCACGTCCGTATGGCTCAACGGATCAACACTTTCATCATCTCCCCAGTCAATGACCTCTTCTTGCTCATCAAAGTCCAAGTCGGACTCCCTTGCCTTGACCGGCTCGTCATCAACTTCTTCATCAGTGCCATAGCTGAGGCAACCAAGACCTCCTCTTTGAATGATCGGCTTCTTCACAGCTGGAGCGACTTGCGGCTCTTCCTTCCCTAAACCAGCTCCTACAATATCAGAAATAGACAAATCTTCCTCCAATTTGCTCCCAATCCGAGGCGGAGGGGTTATGACAGGAATAGGAGTAGAGACAGGCATATCAGGAAGTATAAAATAAGATTTCTTTTCAGAAACCGTATTGCAAGTCACAAGCCACATGGGGTCTTTCTTCTTAGCAGGTTGGGCAAAAACAATGGAATGCTTCCATACTTTAAAAGTCAAGGTACCCGAACCAACATCTATGACTACACCAGCAGTGTGCAGAAATGGCCTACCCAAAGTAATGGGAATATGGGCATCCTCAAACATGTCAAGTACGACGAAGTCAACAGGGAAGAAGAACTTCCCTATTTGCACGAGGATGTCCTCTAAGACTCCTATTGGCTGGACCGCAGATCGGTCAGCCATCTATACTATCATATCTGTCACTGCAAACCTAGTCAATTTGAGCTTCCTAGCAAGACTCAAGGGCATTATACTTATACTAGCTCCTAAGTCACATAATGCCTTCTCAATAAAGAAGGTACCTATATTGCAAGGAACAGAAAAACTACCCGGGTCTTCTAGCTTGTGAGGTGTAGCGTGAGACAAATAAGAGCATGACTCTTTGTTTAATGCGACAGTATGCACATTTTCAAGTGACTTTTTCTTAGACAAGAGTTGTTTCATGAATTTAGTATAGGCAGGCACTTGATTAACTAACTCAAGGAAAGGCACTTGTACATTCAAGCTACGAATAACTTTTTCAAATTTATTGAAAGATACCTGTTCCTTCGTCGGCACTAGTCTTTCCGGATATGGGGCTGTAAGAAGTAGCTTAGCCCTCTCCTCTAAATTGCGCATACCGGTATCCGTGGACTTAGGCTGGAAGTCCACTACTTTCTCCTTGTTGAAGCTTGAACCCTCTTCAGAACGTCTCAAATGTGAACCATTGATCGACATCAGGTCGTACTTCGGAGCCGGGACTGACCCATCAGCACTCGGGTCTTTCCCCAATATTTTCGGGGCTGTCGTACTCGAAACAAATGATTTCTCAAGTTGTCGGGCATCGGAGGACGAAAAATCTCATTATCAGCAGCGATCTCAGTCGATCGACCAGTGATGTCGATCGATCGAGTTGAACAGACCGAAGCTTCAGAACTTGCACTTGATCGATCGACGGGTATGTCAGTCGATCGACTGATATACCTGGTAGACGCCTTTTTCTTTCCTTCGCTCGTTCCAGCTTTGTTTTGACTCGGTTTTGCCTCATCTTTTGCAGTGGCATCCTCGACCATAGCAGGCCCCTCCAGGGTGGACCCACTCCTCAAAGTTATGGCATTTAGGGTCTCTTTTTGGTCAGTTTAGGCCGGTAAGTGTCCCGGAGCTCGAGTGGTATTCTTGCTAGCCAATTGAGCAATTTGGCTCTCTAGCATCTTCATCCCTGCCTCTCTAGCTTGGGACTCCTTCAGCAATAAGTTCTTCAACTCGGTGAACTAGGAATTTTTGGATTGTTGTTGCTGCGGCACATAGGGAGGTTTTTGATATGGTTGCTTGTGAGGGGGCACATAAGCTTGCTGCTGCTGCTGTTGTAAACGTTGAGTCGGATTCAGGACATTCTGGCTACTCCACCTCAAGTTGGGGTGGACATTCGGCTCATAGTACGTGTTTGTCTGCCTATAGTGTTGAAAGGCAGCACTCGACTCAAAGGGGACAGAAAAATTCTCTGAGACATGCCCCTCAGCTCCACATCTTCTACAGAAGAAAGGACCGTCTGAAACAGCATTAACATGGTACATCCCTCCTTTAGAAGCTCCTCCCAACTCGTATTTGTCAAACCTTGCAGTGAGAGCTTCTAGTGTAGCAACAGAGGAAGATTCAGCAGCTCTCCTCTGGTTTCCTCTCGAATTCCCATATTCAGCCTTATGAGTGGCCAAATCATCAATGATCTTCCACCCCTTAGTCTCTCCCATGTTCTCAGCAAATCGGACATTAGCTGCAGCATCCAAAATAGCCCTCTGATCGTCATACAACCCATTATAGAACTGATTGCAAAGACTCCATTTTTCGAACCCATGGTGTGGTATGGTTCGCACCAGTTTCTTGAAACGGACCCAAGCTTCATGAAAGTTCTCATCAGACCCCTGTTTAAAGCTCGTGATCTGAGCTCTAATGGCATTCGTCTTCGAGGCAGAGAAGTACTTTTTGTAAAATGCCAGGGCTAAGAAATTCCAGTCGGTGATCCCATGAGCGGCTCGATCCAGATCTCTATACCACTCTCTTGCAGCATCACGAAGAGAGAAAATGAACATGGTCTCCTTGATCTGGTCTTGGGTCACACCGGTCGGCGGGGGTATAGAGCAGCAATAATCAATAAAAATCTCCATATGCTTGGCTGCATCTTCATTTGCAGCTCCCCCGAACTGGTTCCTCTTAACCAGGTTAATATAGGAAGGCTTCGGCTCGAATTTTCTCGCCTCCCCTGGTAGTTCGAATCCTTTGTAGAGGTTTGCAGCTGTCGGCTCTAAGTGACTAGCAATAGTTGCTTCTTCAGCCATGACTGGAATTTCTAGCGAAGTGACTGTCTTAGCTGAAGAAGTAGAGGCAGGAGATGTAGGTGGATCTTCTTCGAATAGAGCGTTCTCGTAGTAACTTGACAGAGTACTCAGCTCTTCCTCAGTTGGTAATACCCTTTGTGATCGTCTCAACTCGCGCAAGGATTTCTCGATCTCCAGATTGAATGATACTAGTTCACCACCCTGTGACCTGCGCATAAGAAGAATCTACAAAAAGAATATAAGAAAAGTTTAAGGAACGGAAGTCCCTTAAACTAAAGAAAGACTAAATAAAAACAACTAAAAATTAGAACAATTGCCTCCCCGGCAACGGCACCAAAATTTGATACCCGTCGTTGTGAGTACCAAAAATAAGATTTATAATTTCCTATTAAAACTAACCTAGGCTAGTGGTAACAGGGTCGAACCACAAGGAGGCGAATGTAATTTTTAATTGTCTAGTTTAGTCTAAGGTAACGAAGGTGGGGGTTGATTTGATTTGGTCTATACTAATAGCAAATAAAGATAATAAACTAAATAAACAGATAAAACAGATAGAGAAGGGGTACTAGGATGGTCAGCTCGTTATAGTTTTTGAAGATACTAAACAGGTCTAAATCAAACACATGAGGCGGGAAATAAAGAGGTCCTCTCGGTCCACTCTTAACGAATAGCATCTTTCGATCTCGCTATAGGTCCCTAATATCACTAATACTAACTTTCGTCCTTAAAAGTGACTAACGGTCTAAATTTTACCTATCTTTCGATCTCAGCATAGTTTAGTCATTTTAATTGGTGATCTAACAACTGTCCCTATCTTTCGATCTAATGGGTCAGTCGTATCCTAAACATTCAACTAGTCGCATGCATTCGATTCGTCAAACACAATATTTAAATCAATTAAAACGAGGGTAAACCTCACGAGGTCAGTCGATCGACCAACACGCGAATTAGGCCGTGTTCATTATATTGCCGCCTATACTATATTTCCCCTACATCCTAGCACAAACTATTTAGCTACTCATACTAAGGATGATAACAACAATAAAACTAATAAAATAGACAGAAGAATTCATGCTTGAATTAATGGAACAAACAATTAACATAAACGATGAATCGGTCTTGGGAAACTAACTAGCAATTCTATCCTACAAAGCAATAATAAAGCAAACTGAATTATTAGCAGAAGAATACCGATTGAAATTGCAGCAAGAGATCCAAAAACCGAATGCGAGAGTAATTGTACGAAAAAGTATTTAAAAACCCTAATTATTGAATGTTTGAAAACTGGCTAAAGAACTAGTAAAAACTCAATGCATAATCTGATGTTCTAGGTTACGTTATATAGAAAATATACGTAACACTTATTATCAAAACCTAAACACAATGGGCTTGAGTTTCCTCGATCTTTTAATTCTCGTCTGGGATAGCGGCTTGGTCGATTGACTAAGAGTGGCGGTCGATCGACTTAATAACAGTGTACAGTAGCTTCTGGAACCCGCAAGTTGGTCGATCGACTGAAGGCAGTGGTCGATCGACTGAAGTAGCTGACACTTGACTTCCAATTTCTCGTGTATTTGTCTTTTGGGCTTTGAATTGCGCACCAAGCTCGTTCCTTAAGTGAATACTTCACGCCAAAATGCAATGCAGGATACTCGGGGACGGATTTAGCTCGATTTCCACTGGATTCTTCACATGTCTGCAATAATGTACAAAAACACGAAAGTAGACGGAAATGGGGGAAATGGTAGCTTAAACTACGCGAATGAGCTCTGAAATGCGTGGAAAATAGGATGTAAAACATCATATAAAAGACACGCATCAACTTGTAAGCTTATACACCAACTCGAGTCCTATTAGACTATGCATATAGTTGAATAGGAAGGACTAAGTCGACTTGGAGGTGTTGTACAATCTAATCGATTCGGCTCCGGAACCCAAACCTTCTTAGGGATTGTAAGCTTATACACCAACTCGATCCCATCACAACAATAAGTGCTTGCATCTAGTAGAGAACATGTTTGTATTATCAACTCCCATTAATCCCCTATGAACCCATGACACTCTAATGCTTTTAATCAATTGTTTACATCTCATTTTAATTACTTTGCTTGTTTTTAATATTCTACTTTTATATTGTTGATTAGTTTAGTTGATCTCCTATCTCAACCCAAATTATGACGCCCTTAGACACAACCATTTGCATCTGAAAATCCTACATCAATACCCGTCCCTTGGGATCCGACCTTTACTTGCCTCTTTGCTAAGAGTAGTTTTTGAAGTTATAAATATTGTTTTGGTTAGGTAGCTTTTGACGACGAGTTCTATACCGCACCAAAATGCCTTATGAAGTTTACGATAAGGCCAGGGTGATCACGGTGTAACCCCCAAAAATTTCCCTGGTACACATGCTTGCGAGAATTCTTCAAGTATTCTTATACAATATCCTCTCCACAAAATGGGCAAGTCTCTATCCCATGTACAATATGTCCACAAAGATCGCTGTATGCCGGAAAGTCAGTTATTGTACACAACAACATTACTCTCAGATTGAAAGTTTCTTTTTTATAACCATCGAACACTTGTATCCCTCTATCCCACAAAATTCTCAAATCATCTAGATGTGGTTCCAAATACACATTTAAGTCATTCCCAGGTTGCCGAGGGCCAGAAATCAGCAAGGACAACATCAAATACTTCCGTTTCATGCAAACCCATGGGGGTAAATTATAAATGGCCAACAGTATTGGCCAAGTACTATGTTGGGTACTCATGTTTCCATGAGGATTCATTCCATATGTGGAAAGTGCTAGATGCAAGTTCCTTGCTTCAATGGCAAAATTAGGATACTTAGCGTCAAACTCTTTACATTGTTGACCATCCGCTGGGTGTCTTAACTTTCCATCTCGAGTTCATCCACTACTATGCCAAGTCATCATTCTTGCATCTTTTACATTCGAATAAATATTTCTGATTCTTGGTATTATTGGAAAATACCACAACACCTTAGCTGGGATCCCTTCCTTAGTCTTATAATGTCATACAAAGCAGCGCAGACAATTTGATAATTTCTCATAATCTTTGCGGTACAATATACAGTCATTGGGACAAGCATGTATTTTCTCATATTCCACGCCTAATTCTTTTATCATCTTTTTAGCCTCATATACCCGACAGGGAAGAACGTTGTCATCAGGAAGCATGTCATATAACAAAGCTAGAAGATCGGTAAAACTCTTATCACTCCACCCATATGACCTCTTCAAATTATATAACTTCACCACAGCGGACAATTTTGTATACTTTATACAAACATTAAATAAAGGCATTTCAGATTGACTCAACTTCTCAAATAAGTCATCAGCATTTATATCCCCATCACCGGTAGCTTCAAAAAAATCGGATCCATCATCTTCAAGAAACATAGCATCCAAGTAATCATCATTATCTAAACCAACTTCAGATGAATAATGATTGTTTACTTCGTTTACATTAGATTCCCCATCGCCTATATCTAAACGAACTTCTACATTAGATTCATCCTCTGATTGTCCATGAAAAATTCAACGACAATAATCTCGACTGAAACTATTCTTTTCTAAGTGTATATTCACGTTTGGGATAGGGAAAAACCTAATATTACCACATTTAATACAAGGGCACGGGATTGGTGAGGAGCCTTTACAATTTTGATGAACAAAATTGTAAAATTCAACTATTCCATCATCATAAATTGGATCACCATTTTTTTTACCATCAATCATCCAAGGTTGAGCCATATATAAACTTATTCAAATGAAAACCAAACTATGAAAAAAAGATCACCTTTTATAAGTTATTAGGAATGGCGGTGACGACGGCAGCGGCGACGACAAGAATAACGAGAACTTGATGCTTTTGTTATGATACACTTTATGAGTAAATGTACAGTGGTGATTCTAATGAAACGCCCTATTTAATTAAATATATCTAAAACGGTTGTCAAAAACCGTTGTTAATTGTACTTATTCAATAACGGTCCAGGATAAACCGTTGACATTTATTTTTAGTATTTATTTTTTGGCAAAACAATCAATATTTTTAATATTGTTTATAATAATAATAATATTAGATTAGTTATTTTAAAATATTTATAAATCTATATAAAAGTATAATAGAGGAACCACCGGTTCTAAGAAGCTAGTTCTGTAATATTTGTTAAATGTTTCCATTAAATTTATTTCTTTTTAATGCAAATTAAATCTTTATTATTGTTTCATAATTAATTATCGTGTTAATTATTTAATTTAAATATTAAGCGTTTGCATATGTATTATAAGAACTACTCCGTAATTAAAAGTGTATATCGTATGCACTAATTAAAACAAGCAATAAAAAAGCATGCATTTTTATTATTGCAACATTATAAACATAACATAAAACAAGGAAAAAAATAAGCATTACATATTACAAAAAGAAAGAAAATAAAAAACCAATATAAAAAAATGCTCAACAATAAACGACATATTCATGCAAATTACTTAAAATCCCTAACAGGAATTTCACTCGGAGTGGGTAATCAGGATAAACCTCATCATAAATCAACTTTACTATATCAACATCACAACGGTGAGCAAAATGAGGCACTTCTTCGTCCTCCCAGGATTTCGATATAGTAGTAAAATTGCGCGGGTACTCCTTTCTCATCATATAAGAGTTCTCAGCAACAACAATCCATAAGTACGACCCACCGTAAACATAACGATCAGGATCTTCGTTATAGTACTCATGTTTCCCCGATTGATGATCACGTGACGCATACCTTGCAACAATTTTTTTCGCTTGGCGAAAATCGTCTTGCCTACAACCAAGAAACTCGATCAGGGCATACCCATAAAAACCACCATCTTTTGTCCACGTTGAGTGGAATTTTTTGACACTTGTATAGCCATTATTACGGAGCGTGTCCCTCAACCAAGTAAGACTCTTAGAAAATGGTTTACCCATGCCATCCTATTTGACGGGAAGATTGTATATTATGCAAGTAATTGGATTGATATAACGGGTAACCGAGAATTGAGTAGTAGACGACGACATAATTAAATCTTAAGTGAAGTATGTTGTATGCTATTTGTGGTAAATATAGAATAATGGATAGATGTTTTAATTAAATAGTCCATATATGTTAGGCTATTTATAGTATAAGGATATACACCATAGTTAATTAAGAGCAATAAGTGAAACGCTGATTCAAACAACAAATAAATGTAACGTTGAATACACTGCATGGTGTGTAGTAACTATGCAACGTTGAAAACGTAAAACCGTTCAAACGACCAATAAGTGAAACATTGATGCAAACCAAAACATAATGAACGGTCCATAGGCATGCATTCAGTTGTCAAATCATACATAAGTGAAAAAATAACACAACAGTTTCTAAAAAACCGTTATCCTTTGCTAAAAATTTCGTAACGGGTTCTTAAAACTATTGTCAATTATTTTAAATATAAATTTAAATTCATATTAAGACAATAAATGGTCCATTTCAGAGCATGCATTTGTTAAATCATGAATAATAAAACGTCAATACATAGGAAATAGTGAATAATAATGACAACGGATGTGAAATTTGACCACGGTTTTCCATGATCCGTTGTTATATATGTATTATAAGGCAACGGTTTCGTAACCCGTTGTCAATATTGACAACAGTTGCTAGAAACCGTTCTTTAATGTGATAATTGACCACGATTTTCACTGAACCGTTGTTATTTATCTATTTTAAGATAACAGTTTCCTAACCCGTTGTCATTTTATCTTGATCACAACGATCCTTAATAAGAATGCATTGGTCAAATTATGAATTGAACAGTCCAATATTCAAAATCTGTTGAGAGGAAGAGCAATCTTGATTACCTATGAAGTTCAATAAATTAATCAAATCAAGCAAGAAAAAGTTGAATAAACCTATCATTTATTTCATTAGAAATAACCAAAATACATCAATATTACATTCATCAGACATCAAAAGATTTAAAATAATCCGGAACAATCCTGGTTAGGAGCAAAAAGTTCTTCTCACACTGCCACCAATAACAACGCCACTCTGGTATACCGGCAACTTCCGGGTCATTAGTCTCGTATTTTGCAATAACAGATTCAATGTATGGAAGAACCTGTTTTGTATGTGGAGATAAGGTAGGAAGAGTAGAACTCAACATCTCTCTCGCGGCAGTCAAGTTGCAAGTATAAGGCCGACGAGGGTATGAAGACGGTGATGAGGATGATGACGCTTGGTTGACAAGCCAGACTCCATCAAGCCTCTTACTCCAATAATTCAGGCTTTGTTCAATGGATGCTTTGATTAATGGGTGTTGATCAGCGGGAATCCCGGCTAGCACCTCCTTCTCATTTGCAATCGTTTGTTTTATCCACTCTTCGTTGTTGATTAAAGCTGGGTTAAATGTCATCGTGTTTTTTGAATTTTGAGTGATGGGGATAATATTTTTTAAAAGTTGGTTTATGTATCAACTAGATCAATGACGTACTATTTATATTCGTATTCAATATTCCTATTAATTTTTTCATATATAATTTTCTATTTAATTAATAAATGTTTGAAAGAAAACTGATATTCATCAATTAGAAAAAGAAAATGCATAACAATTACAAGAAAAGCCGATTTACATAATTCAACAATACACGGGGTCTATATATATATATATATATTTCATGGTTCTTAAATATAATGTTGAATTATATTTTATGGACATGCCCCTTCAGGTCATTAGTCATTTGACAAGCCCGCTAGATTGATTTATTCAGCTAATAAGATACGAGTGTCTCATTTCTAATTTCTTTATATTGCTGAATAACTGTAAGATAAGTTAATACTCTTAATAATTCTTATATTTTTCTTTTCTTTTTATTTTTAAATGAAATCTTATTTAATTTAAAAATATAAAATACAGGAGTGACTATCGAAATAGAGAAATATGACACTAGAATAACTATGGGAAAGATGCTCTTCTTAAGGTAGTTTACTTGTCACAGGGTGGGGGAATTGGAGGAACTCATTGACTTCATACCCCGAAAAGGGATTATAAACAAAGACCGAAAGTGACTAAGATATCGGTGCAAATCAGATATTGTCTGTGATCCCCTTGTCCAGAACCTGTGGACAAGCTTGTTCATTCTTAACAACTAGCATAAATGCCCTATTCTTCTTAATGGCTTTATTCTCAGTCCTAGACTCGAAAGTCGCACTCGTCGACAAACTCCATATTCTCACTCCCTCCCTATAATGCTAGTTATGGAGATCGTTTAATATAGTTAGGGACCACGCATCTGGGCTGACTGGATCGACTACGCAAGACCTCTCCTTCGTAGACCGAGGATGAGGACTCATCGTATTAATTATACTTGCTATATTATGTCTTATATATGTTAATTTGACATTTATCATTATGAAGATAGAATTTCTTAAATTTAAATTATTTAGATAAAATAATATAGGTTTTTTAAATTATTTAGATAAAATAAGCAGATATTAATGATGTTGTACTATTTACTATAAAATTAAATATAATTTACCATTTATTTAATAATCTAACTTCTAAAAGTTATATAACAAGAAAGAAGAGTTCTCCTGTTTGAACGACAAAAAATGGAACAACTGTTTGGGCAAGCAATGGCAGCAGAGGGAGTTTCCAGAACAAAAGAAATGACGGAGACAAATGAATGGGCGGAGGAAGGTGACAAATGAAGTTTCCGTGGTAATAATAGGGGCGGATGACTAAGATGTATACCTTAGAGGGGTCAATAAGTATTCCTATTAGTAGTACATGATGAACCTAAGAATGGTCCTCTCATGGCCACCGGCAAGCCTGTGTGCCACTATTAGAGAGTCAACAACGGCTGAGCGCTGACCAGTACTTCTAGTAGGTTAGGATTTGAAAAAAGAATCCACGTGCTCACATCTAACTCGCTACATATCTTATGCTCGCTCGGGGAGAGGGAAAGCCATCCTTTCCTTTTGAACAACTTAATTCTCTCATAACAGCATTAATTCATCAAAGTACTCTCGCTTAACTGGGATCAAAGGAAGATTTTGACACTGAGAACAAGCTTGCAATTGATGCTTGGGACAGAGCTTTCTCGAAGCACTCTCTTTGGTTGGCTTAATCTCCTTAAACCACATCTTGTCTAATAGCTTGTTGTGATGTCCTACTGGATTCTCATAGGCTTGGTGAGAACATCTGCTAGTTGGCTGTGAGATGGTACATATGTAGGATTGACTATGCCTTGAGCAACCTGGCACTCGTATGAAGTGCTGGTATTCGGTATAGCTATGATGATAATAATAGGTCCACTTCAATATGTTTAGTTCTATCATGATAGACTTGATTTGCGGCAATAGATAAAGCAGCCTGATTGTCACACTTGAGGGAAGCTGATAAACCAAGTAACTTAACTTCTTGTTAATGTCATTGCCCCGTATTTTGCCTCTGCTGATGAGTGGGCCATTACACTTTGCTTCTTAGACTTCCAAGAGATTGGTGAATGTCCCAATAAGATACATAAGCATAATCGATGGTTGATCTTCTGGTGTAAGGGTATGGGGCCTTGTATTGAGCTGAGTCACAATAGGCGCCTACCTGCAGAGGAATTAGAAAGTAGGATACCTTGCCCTGGTGCACTCTTCAAGTATCTAAGCACTCTTTTAACTGCTTGTTTATGGAAGATTCCTAGATTAGAGGTTGGCGATTGCATAAATTTACTTAGTTGTTGCACAGAGAATAAGATTAGGGATGACAATGGATCAGGTGAGGGGAGTTACGTATCGATCTTCGTTCTTCTCTGACTTGTGTTCTAACATTTTAATTCTTAAGCTCACCTGAAGTTGTCGTTAGTGCATTCCTGGCTTTGGGAACTCAGATTTCAGAGAAGGCACAAAGGGTAGATCTTGTTCCGGCCGCATCGGCGGTTGTCAGTGAGATTAGGCCTTCTGTTTTGGCTTTAGTCTGATATGTGTCGTTTTGTTGTAAGAGAGGGATGAACGACTAAGAGGGAAGGCAAGCGGGGAGGGGAATTGCCGGTGGATCTGGATCAGATGACTTCCCAAAATAACTAACGGAACTTGCTTCTTATAAGGATTGCTTAAGCTGAAATCATATATTAAATTCCTCTCTTGAAAAGCCAAAGTTAGTGTTCTAGCGCTTCAGTCACAATTGCAGCCCATGAAAAGTCTTGTTGCATAAAGCCCATAAACGTAAAGACGTAAAAACGGCGCCTCTTTTTCTCATTATAGGACTAGGTGCGGGCAACCTTAAAGTCGTGCTTCGTGCATTTCAAAAGCCAAACACCTGTGTCCCTTCTTTCTAGTACAGGGGAGGGGTGCATTCCCGTTTAAAATAAAGCTTTGACTTCCCAATAGGATGGTTAAATGAAACAAGTTCTAATTAATTTGTGCCGTGCATTCTTCTTTCGCTCGCTCGTTCCTTTCTACCACAGAAGCTCTCAGTCTTTCAAAGAAGAGAAGTTCACCATCATTCACAAATCACAGAGGTAAGAACTGGATCTCTTAGATAGAATCCTAGAAGTAGAGACGGGTCGTCTGTTGGGGTAAGTGTCCTCAACAATAGTGCGATCACATGTTTAAATCTCATGATAAGAATACGTAAGGGATGATTCAATTTTATAGTCAACTGATCGACATTAATCGGTAATGATTGGCTAAGTAGAGTTTCACATTAATGTCGTTTGACAGTGGTGATCAGTTGATCCCTTAAGGTGACACCTATAGGACAATTCCCTTAATAGATAAGTTGATTAATTGTATATCGATACAAGTTAATCAATTCCTTAAATTTGAACAATTTATTTGTGAGTCAGAATATTTGTATCTTATTGTAATTTGATTAAATAAGATTTATTTTAGTAATTAAAAGATTTCATTACTAAAATTCATTATTGTTTGTGAAACAATTAAATTAAGAATGATTTATTAATTATAATTGCAAAATGTTGTGAATTATATTTTTATGACCCATTTTAATAATTGTAATCATGTATTACTAGTTAATTTGTCACAAGTAATTTATTTGTTATAAAATGATATTTAAGGGGTTAAATATGCATTAAAAATAGATATGGGCATGGTGTGTGACACATGACCTAACAAATGACATTTGACAAAATTACAAAAATAAAATGGAGTCCATTTTATGTAGGGCACCAGTTTTATAGAGGGTTTTTGGGGTTAGTGGGTGTTTTATTTTAATCGTTAAAATGAAACACAATGATTATCTATTGCTAGCCTTACACACCTATGATTTAGAGAAGAGCAAAAGCAAAAGGGTGAAGGTCATGCATTGGCCTTCTTGACCCCCCAAAACCGGCTCCCCTCTTCCATATAGAGAAAAATGTTCTCATTTTTCATTCATTCTATTTTTATCATTCTTATTCACTTCTCCCACTTCTCTCTAAAAGTAGTTTTATATCTTATAAAAATTTTCAACTAAATTCTAATATTACATCACATTATTACTAGTGTAGTAATACAAATATTATTAGAATTATTAAGGATATCTAATATATTAATCTAGTTAATTAGTATATTATCATTAAGGGTTATTGTTTTGGGTGCAACAAGAGGAGAATCTCTACACTTGAGATTTTGGAGGATCATCCATAACATTTAAGCTCAAGAACAAATAAGGAAGGTGTCCTTATTTGTGCCCAAAATTTCAAACCACATACAATGTCAGGAACATTGTTTTCTCTTCATCTCTTACTTTAGTTATGCATGCACTAGATCTTAAGAACTCATATTAAAGTGTTAATTAGTTTAACATTATAAATTTCTAATAATAGGTATATTAACCTAGCAATTGGTATCAGAGCATAGGATGTTGCATGCATAATCGATTTATAATTTTTTCGAGTTATAAGTAACTTAATTAAAACTAATAATTTGTTATTTATTAGATAATATCACGAAATCATATTGCATGTTGTATATTCTGGTCCTAAAATGTATTTAGGTCATTTTGATGATTTATGGTATTTTATTGCTTGTTTTAATGATTTTTAGTGATTTTATTACATTTTAATAGGTAAATTGGTATTTAAAATGCTAAAAATAGTTAGACTTAGTTTCTGTCCTTGAAATTTTTATATGACCTCACACGCATATTTTACTTATTGTATGTAAAATTTTGTATAAATTTGATATATTTTGCATGATTTATCATTTTTATGAGATAAAAATGGATTAAATGGAGGTAAAATGGTTAAAAATAGTTAAGCTTCGAAACAGGCCATGAAATTTTAATATGTTGTCACATGCATATTTTACTCATTGTGTGCAAAATTTAAGATGAACTTGATTCATTTTGCATGATTTATGAATTTTTAGTGTAAAAATGTCATAAATAGTGACTATTTTACCATAAATAGCTAAAACGAATTACATGGCATGAGAAAATTATTTTAGGTTGAATTTATATCTCACTTGTCAGATCTAAAGTTGAAAAATTGATTATATTAATTTTCATATGCTTTAGATGTTTTATTTGATAAAACCGATAAATCCCAACTACATTTTCTCGAAATAAATTCGAAAATTTTAAACCTTAATTTTTGACATTATGAGTGTCGTGGATATATTCCAGAATGTTCAAAAATTTAAAATTCAAATTTTGAACTTATTGTAATTTAATTTGGATTTATTTCATAAAAGTTATGATTTTAGGGTAAAAAATGAGCATAAATATTATATCAAGTTGAATTATTGTCAAAAATTGAGTAATAACTAATTTTTGAGTCCTAAGAGAGTTAGGATAATTAAATTGGACTAAAATTAGATTTTAGTATTATTTAGCTATTTGAATAAGTTAAAAATCGTGAATTTCCATAAAACCGGGTTATATGTACGATATAAGTTAAATAGGGCGATTTGGCACATAATTTGGCATGTTAGATACATATTATAATGCTGCATATTTCATTGTTGAATGTCATATTTTATTTATGTAATTTTGAATTATGTAATTTTATGTTAGTATGGCCTTAGTTTTAATCGATATTTCCCGTAATGTAAGGGGATACTGATTCGGTTGTAATTTAATGTGATCTCGTATCACTTTTATTTTTACTAGTTTTTCATATTACAAATGTATAATAGGAATAGATATGTATTTTATTATTATTTGTAATCCCGGAGTTCCTTCAAGACGGTGATATTCGGAAAGGCGTTTCGACAAAGACAATGTTCTTGGGAGGCGTGCCACTTGAAGATTCAAGGGACCAAAGGAGTTGGTTTCTGAATTTGTAATAGATTATTTGATTTTCTATTTTAGGAAGGCCATACTAGGAATTTTATTTTGCTTTGCATTTCTTTTAATATGTTGCATGCATTGCCAAATCGCCATAACAATACATGCATACCATATCGAGTCTTCGATCGTGTCAATTATGATTATCGATAATAAATTGTGAAGACCTTTACTTTCAAAAGATTGAGACTTAGCCATACCAAATAGTAGGAGACCATGAATCTCAATTTCATAAGGGGTACAATACAATTTTTCGGGGTTCTTCAATACACGTTGGGTAAGTGGGGTAATAAATAACTTATTACACTTCGAAAATTTGGTTGATCTCAACGAAAGTATTTGCGACCATAGCCGTAATAGGTTCGGGCTAAAGATGAACTTAACGTAAATTCATCGACCGAGAGTTCTAATTGTAGAATCGGTTAAGAGGGTTAACCCACCAAGTTATATTAGTAAAGGTGTAGAGGGCCCGTTGGCTCACATCCAAGTTAATATGAATTTTGGGTCTCAGAATCATTAATCATAGTTGGGTAAAAGGTCACTATGTAAATGCTAATGACTTGTTTAAAATAATTACATGTTTTATTAAAACGATAAATGTTTATAATTCCTTCATTTTTTATTTTGTAGTCAATTTGATTAGTTAGCAATGACAACTCCAAATTCATCCGCATCCACTAGTGCAAACGCTCCACCACTCCCCAATGCTTCTTCGCTTCGATCCTTTATGGATCGATGTAAACTTGATAAGAATGGATCTAACTTCGCCGATTGGGATGCGCAACTCCGCTTGGTCGCGGAAGGTGACGACAAGCTTCGTTACCTTAGCGAAGCCGCTCCCGCTACACCTACTACTAGGTCAACCTCCGCCGTAAAGGAAGCCTATGTGGCCTACCTAAAAGAATCGGCCGCAATCAAGAACGTCTTGATTTTCTCTATGGAACCCGATCTGCAAAGGAGTGCTATTAAGATGAGCACGGCCTATGAGATCTACACTAAGCTTGTGACCATGTTTTCGGAAGCTCCAAGGATCATCCAATATGAGGCGGCCTCCGCATTTTTGGAGATCAACATCAAAGAGGACCAAAAGCTTAGCCCTCATGTGCTCAAGTTGATTGAGCTTGTGGAGATGATGTGACTCATATTTGAGCATATTTAGTCCCCGAATTAGCCTCGTTCCTATGCTTTTTAGTGCATAATTGGGTCATTTACTATCCTTAGCTTCCCATTTTGCATATTCTTTGAGAATTTGTTTCCTTAGTAGGAGAGGAGTGCAATCCTTGCATTTTCATGGCAAAATGGAGCTAAATTGATCGAATTCAATGACCAAGCATAAAAGGGAAGATGATACTAGAAGGCCTATGTAGATAATAAAGTAGATTGGGCAATGATGAAAGGATCCATGCATCCTCAACAAGATCCCCGAGGATTGTTGAGGAAAGAAGAAAAGAGAAGTGCCTGACCTAGGATCCGAGCGGCTCCCTGCCAATCCGAGCATCTCCCTCCCAACCAGTCCGAGCGTCCCGATGCCAAGACGCTTGTCTTGAGACCAAATAATTCGAGCGTCCCCCTCAGTGATCCGCTCGGATTCCCTTGCAGACTCCACCGTGCCTGCTGCCTAGACACTCGGGACGAGCATATTCTCTGGGGACTAGCAAAACGGAGATGAGCATCTCCTTGGAGAGGAGCATTTCCTCAACTTTTCTTAAGGGTCTTAATAGTCATTTAAATCCTTAGTAACCCTAATCTTTGTACCTAATCTTTAGTATAAATATCACATTGTACTACTTAGATTGGAATCAAGTCTTAATACTCTTTTATCTCATCTTAATACTCTCTTAATCTTGTAATCAACTCTTAATTTAGCATTAATACAAATCTCATTTCTTAATCTTTCCTTAATTTCTCTATTGTTCATCATTTATTTTGGGTAATTAGAAGATTATTTGGGTTTATGTGGAGGATTGACAAACTTCCATCATACATCAAGTACTTCTATTATTCTTTGCTTTTGTTATTTGGAATCATCTTTATAGGTATAATTCTCTCTTAATCCCTTTTTAATTATTGATAATCATCTTCCTTTGTTCATCATGTATTGCCTTGCTAGTATGATTGACAACCTTGTTAGCATGTTAAGCTTGATAATGAGTGAGTTGTTTCCTTAAATAGGGTTAATGGGGAATTAGGGGAAACCAATATGGGGATTGATTCATGCTTAATCTAATATGTTTTCACAATTAATTTGCTTGCTTGTTGTGATTTTAACTTATGCACATGTTATGTTTGATGAAATGCGAGCCTATGAATCCTTGCATTTTTTACACATCACTTACCTTTTCAATGAGACTTGTAAGACATAAACCAGCTCGAGTCTCATTAGACCATGCATATAGTTGGATAGGGAGGATTAAGTCGAATTGTAGGTGTTGTACAATCTAATCGATTTGGCTCCGGGACCCAAACCTTCTTAGGGATTGTAAGACATAAACCAACTCGATCCCATCACAAAAATAAGTGTTTGCATCTAGTAGAAAATATGTTTGTATGATTAAATCCCATGAATCCCCTATAACCCATGACACCCTAGTGCTTTAAATCAATTGTTTACATCTTATTTTAATCATCTTGCTTGTTTTCATTACTCTATTTGCATTGTTGATTAGTTTAGTTGATCTCATATCTCAACCCAAATTGTGACACCCTTAGACACAACCAATTGCAATCGAAAATCCTACATCAATACCAGCCCCTTGGTATCCGACCTTTACTTACCTCTTTACTAAGAGTAGAGTAGTTTGTGAAGTTATAAATATTATTTTGGTCAAGGTAAACTTTAACGACAAGTAACAAAACCGACGAACCAAAAATGGCGCCATTGCCGGGGACGGTGTTAACTTGATTTGATTTTCTTTGATTGTCTTTATTTGTGTCTTTCTTTGCCTTGGGGAAGTAAAAATCCTCAAGGTACTTCTCATCTTTTCTCTTAGTGCATTTTGCAAGATGGATATTATAGATTGTTTTGTTGAGGACCACTTGAGTATACCTTTCTTCAAAGACCCTATGCAATCATTGGAAGCCTTAGAAGCAAGTAAGGCCAAAAATATGCATTGGGAATTGGAAGTAGATCTTCTTGAGGCCGCTCTAGCCAACAAAGAACTTACTCATGAGCAATCCATATTGGTACGTAACATTCTTGTGGAAGCATATCAACCCATAGAAGATGATATCATACAAGCCGAGGAGCTAGAAGAATTTGTCATGGAATTTGAGTATGATGAGATTAGTGAGCTTGAAGAACAAGTTGAATATGCCATGAGAATGGAATGTCTAATGGAAATGGAGCAAGTCCTTAATGAATCTTCAATGGAAGAAAGTGAGGTACAAGTTCCAACTCTAAAACCCTTCCCCCAAATTTGAAATATGCTTACCTTGACGAATCTAAGACTAAACCTGTGATTGTTAATGACAAACTTGATGAGAACCAATTGGGAAAATTTCTTGATGTGTTGAAACAACATGAAAAGGCTATAGGTTATAGTCTAGATGATCTTAAGGGGATAAGTCCTAATTTTTGCATGCATAGAATTCATTTAGAAGAATACCATAGACCTACCATCCAATCTCAAAGGATATTAAACCCCCACATGCAAGAAGTTGTAAAAGCGGAGGTTATGAAATTACTTGATGCAGGAATCATATATCCTATATCGGATTCCTTGTGGGTTAGCCTCGTTCAAGTGGTACCCAAGAAAGGAGGTACCACGGTAGTAACAAATGATAAGAATGAGCTAATACCCATAAGGAAGATCACCGGTTGGCGTATGTGTATTGACTATCGAAAATTGAATTCCGCAACAATAAAGGATCATTTCCCCTTACCATTCATTGACCAAAAGCTTCAGAGGTTAGCCTCTAATAAGTTCTTTTGCTACCTTGACGGGTATTCGGGATTCTTCCAATTCTGAATACACCCGGATGACCAACATAAGACCACCTTCACATGCCCTTATGGTACTTTTGCATATAGGAGAATGCCTTTTGGTTTATGTAATGCCCCTACTACTTTCCAAAGATGCATGATGCGTGTCTTCTCCGACTATCTAGAAACCATAATGGAAGTCTTTATGAATGATTTTAGCGTTTTTGGAAAAGCCTTTGACTCTTGCTTGCATAATCTTTCGCTTGTATTGCAAAAAATGTGAAGATGTTAGTCTCGTTTTGAATTGGGAAAAGTGTCACTTTATGGTCAATGAAGGTATTGTTTTGGGTCATTTAATCTCGGAAAAGGGCATCGAAGTCGATAAAGCTAAAGTTGAGGTGATAGAGAATCTCTCACCTCCCGTGAATGAGAGGGGTGAGAAGTTTTCTCGGCCACGCGGGTGTCTATCCCCGTTTTATAAAAGATTTCTCAAAAATCGCGAAACCCCTCATCAACTCTTACTTAAATATGCCCAATTCCACCTCACTAATGAGTGTGTTGAAGCTTTTAATATAATTAAGGAAGCACTAATCTTAGCACAGATCATTCAACCACCAAATTGGGAACTACCATTCGAGATCATGTATGATGCGAGTAACTACGTCGTTGGAGCGGTTCTTGGCCAATGGGTAGGAAGGGCTTTGCATGCTATCTATTATATAAGCAAGACTCTTGATTCCTCCCAAGTGAATTATGATACTACCGAAAAGGAACTTCTTGCCATTGTCTATGCATTAAACAAATTCCGTTCCTATTTGTTTGTATCAAAAGTGATTATTTTCTCGGATCACCGTGCTCTTCGACATCTCTTGATAAAGAAAGAAGCAAAACAAGATTGTTGAGATGGATTTTGCTACTCCAAGAATTTGATTTAGAAATAAGAGATAAGAAGGGGGCCGAGAATATGGTAGCGGATCACTTGTCGAGAATCCGATTTCATGATGAAGAGGGAGAGACACCGATCAATGACTCTTTCCCCGATGATATTTTTATGGCCATTCTGTAACACCCCCTCATACCAAGGTACCTTACCAGGACTACCCAAGGATGAAAGGCTGTTACCATCTCGGTTGCCCGAGGTTAGTATATATCAAAAGCGTCCGTCCTAAACACATTTATTAGAAGTACTGTAAAGTATTAATGTTTACAACAATCCAAATCCAAACCAAAACCAATAAAGTGAATACAACTGAGGACAACTACAAAATCATAGCTAAGACTCGTGACTGTGATACTACAACTGGTGATGACGACTTCCCCATGACCGCCCCAACTCACCAAATGCAATACTTGTCAAGTCTGCTCACCATCCCCGAATGGATCACCGCAGGTTTTACAAAACAACAACAACGGGGTCAGTACCATTCAATCAATGTAAGACAAACAAACAATGTAACCGACTGATTATCCTCCATAGTAACCGACTACAAACCGAAGTGTGTAGCCCTGCCAGATTACCCATCGCAACAGGTAATCCACTCCGTCAGTGGGTGACCGCAGCCCATCCCCACCAAGTCCAGCTCATCAACGAGCGACTAACAATCCCTGTCCCTTAATGTGCACATCCCCTCCCGTGACGGGTTCCACGGAGGGTGAACTAGGGTGTGAAGCCACTCCCGTAAGTGACTCCACCACAATCACACAACACCACAGCATCACAGCTGTCACAACATCACAACCGTCACAACACAACCACATCACCACCGTCATCACAACACCCATACTCCGATGATCGTGAGATAACAACAATCACAACACAAGCACGAGTCTTAAATCAATTAACGATGAATCGAGTAGGGAAACCCTACCTTTTCCGCAATCCGCTTACGCTGCAATCAACCATACAAATGCATAACAATTACCACATCGTCACCTACAACAACAATCATATAATTCTAATCACTAACTGCAAAACCCCCATTTCCCCCAATTCAGAGAATAAAGACAAACCCTAGAAGTAATCATCAACAACATAGGGATAAAGACTTACCGGCGAAAGAATGAAAGATTGAACGCAAGGACTACGACGATTGCCCACACAGTGGAGGATTAGGGAGTGATTAGAGAAATCGTAAAATGTTTAGGGTTGTAAATGACGTTTAGAAACTGTCTTTCAATATTAAATAACCCTAAACACTCCCGCATCAACCGCTGAAATATTACTCGCCAGACCGGATACTCGGTCGAGTAAAGTGTATACTCGGCCGAGTATCCTCTACTCGGTCGAGTATTCACTATACTCGGCCGAGTATTCCTCGGCAGAACCTAAACAGACTACATTCTTGACACTACTCGGCCGAGTAGGCTCTACTCGGTCGAGTACTTAACTTATAAAAATCCGTAGTATTACAATCTTCCCCCCTTAAAAAGAACTTCGTCCCCGAAGTTCCAACCCAACCTATAAAACATGAACACCTAACACCAACTCCGCCAACCACGCTTACTAGATAACCTATCCTCTCGATATAAACTCCATAATATTACCGAATTAATAACCACAATATAATATTGCCAACTCTGTCTCACTTCTATAACACTCTGTAACACCCCGATTTATTAAGGAGTCTTTAGCAAGGCATTCCCTAATAAACCGGACTGTTACCATCTCGGTTTCCCGAGGTAGTGAATAACAAAGACATAGAACCAAATTACTTTAATTATACTTTAAATGAATACTGTTTACAAAACCGTACAAACTAAGACTTTAGTAAAACAAAATTTACCAACTCGCAGCGGAAATAAAACTTGTAAACTATGTGGATGACTAAACATGATTAAATCAAAATGGACTAGATACTAAGTCAGGCAATCCAAGCTCTCTTCCCATCCAGCTCCCATCGGTCTCGAGGTACTGTCAATCTGCTCCCATTAAGGTTCACCGCAGTGTTCACGAATACACGGGGTCAACCACGAGGTTGAGTAGGTAATACAATGCAACAAGTATATATGATATGCATGCTCCTCCATCGCCACCACCATCTCATCACAACTCATAACCCGGAACACCCAGCCATACCGATCCCCGGTAGACTTTATATCGACCGTAGCCGATCTGCGAGCTCGCAGCTGAGGACACCAGGGCAAGTCCTGCAGAACCCGCCTGGGCCTTATCACAACATCATCATCACCACACCACATCACCAAAACATCCTCCATCTCCAATGCATATGAATGCTCAAAAGGAATTAATGCAACACAATATGTATATCATTGAACTGAACATTTATAAAATCACGCCAACTACCAAATGTTGTGATAACATATTCAATACGAACAAATCAATCAACGGTCACAGCTTGGACATATGAAACATAACCAAGTTAACACAATTCAACAACAGCGATATTAAGTCGAATGTATTTCCCTACCTCAAAGTGCCAGCAAATCCAATTAAGCAGCTCAAACAGTCCAAACAATAAAGCAACAGATCTGACTGTCAATGCTTCACAACTCCGTCACCTAATTAAAATATAATAACCACATATATAATTACTAATTATCCGTATCATAAATTAATTATTTATAACTTATATATAAATTATTCTTTATAGATTATATAAATAAAATGATTATTTACGATGTTTATTTATATTATTTAATAATATATAACCGTCTCAATAACGAAAAGCCGTTTCAAAATAATTAATACAATGTCCTCGACAAGGCTCTTTAACCCGTGTTTTACTATGCCCTCGTAAGGTCCTACCGCCACGTCGCCACCATGGTTAGCTACCCTGGTCCACGGTGGTTCCAGGTGGTCAAACCACCGGCCCCGTAGGTCAACCACTAGCCCAAACACGCGTCCCCAAAACAGGTCCTCGTAAACAATTCCATAGTTTTTAAAACATATGTTGACATTTCATCGAACACTTACGCGACCGTCTTAAACCACACATTTCTGCCACCACCAGTCACCACCGTCATCACCACTGACCCACGGTGGAACCACTGATGATGGGTCATCAACTTCCACCCGTCAGAACCCTAAGTGGTGGTCAAACCACCACGATACAACGGCGTTTTAAGACGCCTGCTCACGCGACATTAACAACAACCACCGCCTAAATAACCACTCCCCACGGCCACCCCGTTCACCACCGCAACTGATGGTTGCCACCCTTGCCACCACCGATGCAGGGTGATCCCAAAGGTGGTCCCTACACCCTCTATGGTCCACTAACGAAGGTACGGTGGTCGTCTTAAGACGACCACGCGAATCCCCGGCAAGCTGCCCTGTTTTGCGACTCTCCGGCCACCCTGACACAAACCACCACTAGCAACCGCCACACTGTCCTCCCTTGGGTCGCCCTAACCACCCAATACCAACCCAGGTCAAGTCGTGTCGTGAAATGGGTTCGAAATGCCTCAAAACCGCCCCTGTTTTCCGTCGGGTTCAAAACTCGTGATTGCAACCACGATTTGCCACCAACGACCACCACCTAACCACCCTGATGGTCGACCTTTGCCCATAGACCGTCTTAACCCAAACCCAGGTCCTATTAGTCACGATTTCTAGGTCGAAACCCCCAATTTACCCTTTTCGAACACCCATCCCCGCAGCCACCAAAACACGGCCACAACCACCACCACCGCAGTTAACTCCGGTCAACGATGGGTCCCCGACAATCTCCGATGTCCCACGGTCACAACGGTACCCTAGGTTCGTCATCTAGCGGTCTAATTAACAAGTTACAATCGATTTAAGGCGAGTAGTTACGAGATTACCTTGTGACGGTTTCTGGCTGACGGAATCGCAACTCACGCACGAACGACGTAGGTTTAGGTTTAGGGTTTTCTTTGTTTGTTTTTTTTTTTTTATAGTCTAGGTTTAAACGGATCCGACCCATTTACGAAACCCGCTCCTTTTCTAATTACTTACTATATACCCGTCTCGCTTATTATTAATAATTCCCGACTCACTTGAAAATGCTAAATAAACACGATTAATTAATTATTTAATTATTCGAATTACGTAAATTATTCATATAAATTATTATCAAATTACGGGGCATTACAATCTTCCCCCCTTAAAATGAACTTCGTCCCGAAGTTCACTCAGAATTACCCACAACGAGTCTGTACTTAGAATCTCAACAACAACAGCGTTCAAACATCGACGAATTACCCACACAAGTTTAACCAACCAAATGAACTGAAAATTCGAGCTGTCACATTCCACCCTCCTAAAGACAAACTTCGTCTCGAAGTTTAAACACAACCACATCCTTTCACAACGAGTTTAACACAGCGATTAGATCCTAATACCAGATAAGAATTACTAGATAAGAATACAAGATTTTACAATCCTCTCCACCTAAAAACATGGTTACGTCCTCGTAACCTTTACCAAATATCCTTGTCACATAACATTATAATCGCCATTGAGAATTTGATAACCATAGAAAAGATCACTAAACCCAAATTGAAACTCACACATCCTACAACAATTAGAATCACCACATCCGACAGGCTTACATTATTCCAATCAATAAGGTGTCACTTCCTAAACCCAACGCAACACATTATCAAGAACTAACGACTTCTAGTAACTAGAGATACATCTGCATAGGTTGGCCCTAGATGGCAATTACTCAGTCACCTTTCGAGTCGATCTCCTCAACGAATCCGTCCAATCCTTGGTACTACCGCTCCAAATATCACTACCTTCACAATCTCTACTTCATCTTCTAAGGTCTCCTCAAAACACAACCAAACTCTATTCACTCTATTTCCATGAAATCATAAACTCTCTTACCCCAATAACTCCTCTCAATCTCAAACAACTCAATCCTATCCCTTAGTATAATATACACTCTCGTCTCAAAATATAACCAAAACTCAGCTTATTACTCCGTCACACTCCTTATTCTGCCTCATAAAACAATCCGCAACAGAGAACCATCACAGCATTCTCATCGTCGACCCTAAGACCAAGGACAAGCGGTGAGTGAACTGGCGGAATAAGACCGCGAAACAATATTTCCATCTCATATCGATTCCAAGCTCAGAATATATATAATTTAGTAACCAGGGTCACTCCGGACCGTAACGCAACATGGCACAACGGCCCCATAACTCATAACTCATAACCAATAACCACTTCCATCTTTATTTCAATATCGATATTGTCAAAGGTTCAAAGAACCGGGCTCAACACTTGGAACACAAGGATCTAAGCTACTCACCCACGAGTCAAGGTCAAAGAGAAAGATGATAAGAATAAGATTAGCTTACTAAACATGATCCAAACATAAATTTTAAATACTCAAAAAAACTCATTTTCATTCATACTGCCCCAAGATTTTGGTCAAAACATGATTGATGATAAAATAATTGCTCTACAAATAATTGTTTGCAGCTACTAACCATAGTACCAATGTAATCCAACCATTCCTCTCCATTATACTTTCCAACAATCATCTATCATACCCAAAACCTTCAATCCTTATTTTTCCATATCAGACAACTCACAATCCGTATTCGCAAATTAGTCTCTTAGATAACCATCCCAACCAATCTCAGCACTAGCTCACAATTTCTACTACGTCCAAACCAATATACTCCGTATATTACATCGTCCTTTAACAAATTTCAAAATTTCAACAACACTTATAGATAACTAACTCATCTCACAATTCATCCCGTCTCACTAACAAGGTAAATAAAATAATGGTTTATAAATATATATAAAGATATGCTTGCATAAAGATGATAGCACGGAAATAGATGACAATTACCACATAAGCAGCCACGCGATTTACAAGAGTTGACACCCATCACAAGATTAATGAACATTTACCATATAATTCAGAAAAAGTAATTACTGCAGTCTTTTCTAGTCACAACCAATTTCCATTATTACTTCTACATATATACCTAGCATGTGACCAACATTGTCAAGTAATTTAGCATGTCTGTAATGACTATCATGAACACACATCAGTAACTTGTGTATCAACAGTGGCAATCTCATATTAATATCCAGCCCACATGACATAATACATGGAAGCAAAATAATTAGCAACAGAAAATATATTTCAGTCGTCATAATTATTTAAGCTAGTATTTTAGATTTAATCAAGATGAATAACCGTCGCGATCACTTTAGCATTTCATATCAATTTAATTGCATATATTTATTCATGAATTATTAACAACGTCATTCTTCATATTCTAACATAGCTTATAATTCAACTGAAATCAAATAACACCCGGAAGGCAATAAATACAAATATAGAAACACATAATTACATGGGAAACATTTAGAACAACGTAACATATTACATTCGGAACTAGCCGTGAATTTATGTACTATCCCTATGCATATTTTATTCCCTCAAGAAAACACCGATAGCAAAATTTATAAAATTAACCATAGGGAATTTAAGTTTGATTATCATGGATTAGAACATTTAAAATTAGAAAATCGATCACTAAACATGGATTAGAAAATTTAAGATTCCAACTTCGATCAAAAAAAATATATTAGGAGATTAAAAATTTTTAACACGTTCTTATCCGACTTTAATGATCATGGCAATAAAATTTTATAATTACGCATTTTCGTTCATTACAAACATCATGAGCATACGAGATACCTACAATGCTTTAAACATATGGAATACATTACAATGGAATTCATGTAACCCTCCATCACATTTAGTCCCTTAACTTTCAGATCAACACGTTAATCCAGATAAACTTTCATGTTAACAATCGTCAAGACACTTATCTAATGTACATGTTATTATCATCTTGTAAGAACATTGTCAGGTCAGACTAATAAGACTCATGAATTATGTAGCTATTGTAAGAAAAGTTGAAATAGAACTATATTTTTAATTTAAAATTCTTGGGTTATTTCAAAAGAATTCACAATTAAATAACTTCCCAAATAAAGCTAGAGTTATAATACTTTTCACAAAATTTAAGGAGTTTAATGCGTATAAGAAAATTAACGAGATTTAATTCAGCAAGTTTTAATGTACGGCGAATTTCTCAACTTAATTTGTTCAAGCAGGGATTAAATAAAATCTTCTAAATTTCGGGCAATTTACAAAAATCGATATTAGATACTAAAACAACAAAGTTCCCATGATTCCACGATTTGATGCATAAGTGAATTCTAATAAGCGAAGTTGAATTTAACGGAAATTGTGATTAGATGTGAAATTCTACAAATTATTTATCGAAACATCTAGCACAAAACTTTCTATCTACTGATTACTAAACATCATTATTCCTAAACCGTATATCCTATTTGCATGTAACCAACATCAGAAGAAAGCTAACTCAGTAGGTGATTTCACATAAGTTCTATTTATAGGTAACAACAGAGAATAATTAGCAGCCACAAAATAGATTAAGAATAGAAATCGATTAACAATATTTCGGCACCAGGTCTACTTTTACTATAGCTCATTCTCATATAAACATACTACTCCTATCTATTCATCCTAACTGATCACTTGCCTAACTTAATACGTACTTAGGCATATATCACATTCCAACTTACTCCTTATCAGAATCATCATAAATAAAACATGAAATTCGATAACACTTTTCATGATCTCAAAAGTATTAAGCTAACATGGTTTCGGGATTCATATTCCGCATATACCTAAGCACGAATTCTATCATCAGACATTCACATATATTCAACCAATGTTCAACAATCAGGCCACAGTCTCAATATGCACATGTCACACATTTCAAGGTTTTCTCCTTATCAAATCCTTACTTATCACTAACAGGTTTCTATCACGATCACAACATCACCTTGCAAGAATTAATTCTACTCAATGACAATCACTGTCCTCGTTTGGCACAGGCACTTCTAACAATCCCATTCTCTCGTTTCCTCTCGGGTTACCTGGTCCAAAACTGAGAGGGCTAAAGAGCACGAATTAAGGGCGCCTTCTTAACCGTACTTTGAGCTCCTAACAGTTTCTACCCAGGGTTCATTTTATTTAGACACATCATACATTCATTGGGTTCCTTGGTTTAGGCCTGAGGATCGTTCGCTCTGATACCACTTTGTAACACCCCGATTTATTAAGGAGTCTTTAGCAAGGCATTCCCTAATAAACCGGACTGTTACCATCTCGGTTTCCCGAGGTAGTGAATAACAAAGACAAAGAACCAAAGTACTTTAATTATACTTTAAATGAATACTGTTTACAAAACCGTACAAACTAAGACTTTAGTAAAACAAAATTTACCAACTCGCAGCGGAAATAAACTTGTAAACTATGTGGATGACTAAACATGAATAAATCAAAATGGACTAGATACTAAGTCAGGCAATCCAAGCTCTCTTCCCATCCAGCTCCCATCAGTCTCTGAGGTACCTGTCAATCTGCTCCCCATTAAGGTTCACCGCAGGTGTTCACGAATACACAGGGTCAACCACGAGGTTGAGTAGGTAATACAATGCAACAAGTATATATGATATGCATGCTCCTCCATCGCCACCACCATCTCATCACAACTCATAACCCGGAACACCCTGACCATACCGATCCGGTAGACTTTATATCGACCGTAGCCGATCTGCCAGCTCGCAGCTGAGGACACCAGGGCTAGTCCTGCAGAACCCGCCTGGGCCTTATCACAACATCATCATCACCACACCACATCACCACAACATCCTCCATCTCGAATGCATATGAATGCTCAAAAGGAATTAATGCAACACAATATGTATATCATTGAACTGAACATTTATAAAATCACGCCAACTACCAAATGTTGTGACAACATATTCAATACGAACAAATCAATCAACGGCCACAGCTTGGACATATGAAACATAACCAAGTTAACACAATTCAACAACAGCGATATTAAGTCGAATGTATTTCCCTACCTCAAAGTGCCAGCAAATCCAATTAAGCAGCTCAAACAGTCAAACAATAAAGCAACAGATCATCCGATGTCAATGCTTCACAACTCCGTCACCTAATTAAAATATAATAACCACATATATAATTTCTAATTGTCCGTATCATAAATTAATTATTTATAACTTATATATAAATTATTATTTATAGATTATATAAATAAAATGATTATTTACGATGTTTATTTATATTATTTAATAATATATAACCGTCTCAATAACGAAAAGCCGTTTCAAAATAATTAATACAATGTCCTCGACAAGGCTCTTTAACCCGTGTTTTACTATGCCCTCGTAAGGTCCTACCGCCACGTCGCCACCATGGTTAGCTACCCTGGTCCACGGTGGTTCCAGGTGGTCAAACCACCGGCCCCGTAGGTCAACCACTAGCCCAAACACGCGTCCCCAAAACAGGTCCTCGTAAACAATTCCATAGTTTTTAAAACATATGTTGACATTTCATCGAACACTTACGCGACCGTCTTAAACCACACATTTCTGCCACCACCAGTCACCACCGTCATCACCACTGACCCACGGTGGAACCACTAATGATGGGTCATCAACTTCCACCCGTCAGAACCCTAAGTGGTGGTCAAACCACCACGATACGACGGCGTTTTAAGACGCCTGCTCACGCGACATTAACAACAACCACCGCCTAAATAACCACTCCCCACGGCCACCCCGTTCACCACCGCAACTGATGGTTGCCACCCTTGCCACCACCGATGAAGGGTGATCCCAAAGGTGGTCCCTACACCCTCTATGGTCCACTAACGAAGGTACGGTGGTCGTCTTAAGACGACCACGCGAATCCCCAAGTCGCCCCTGTTTTGCGACTCTCCGGCCACCCTGACACAAACCACCACTAGCAACCGCCACACTGTCCTCCCTTGGGTCGCCCTAACCACCCAATACCAACCCAGGTCAAGTCGTGTCGTGAAATGGGTTCGAAATGCCTCAAAACCGCCCCTGTGTTCCGTTGGGTTCAAAACTCGTGATTGCAACCACCATTTGTCACAAACGACCACCACCTAACCACCCTGATGGTCGACCTTTGCCCATAGACCGTCTTAACCCAAACCCAGGTCCTATTAGTCACGATTTCTAGGTCGAAACCCCAAATTTACCCTTTTCGAACACCCATCCCCGCAGCCACCAAAACACGGCCACAACCACCACCACCGCAGTTAACTCCAGTCAACGATGGGTCCCCGACAATCTCCGATGTCCCACGGTCACAACGGTACCCTAGGTTCGTCATCTAGCGGTCTAATTAACAAGTTACAATCGATTTAAGGCGAGTAGTTACGAGATTACCTTGTGACGGTTTCTGGCTGACGGAATCGCAACTCACGCACGAACGACGTAGGTTTAGGTTTAGGGTTTTCTTTGTTTTTTTTTTTTTTTATATAGTCTAGGTTTAAACGGATCCGACCCATTTACGAAACCCGCTCCTTTTCTAATTACTTACTATATACCCGTCTCGCTTATTATTAATAATTCCCGACTCACTTGCAAATGCTAAATAAACACGATTAATTAATTATTTAATTATTCGAATTACGTAAATTATTCATATAAATTATTATCAAATTACGGGGCATTACACACTCAATAGCACTCAATACCAAGACAATCCACAAAATAAGATCAACCATCAAAACGGAATGTTACATTCTACCACCCTTAAAAGGAACTTCGTCCTCGAAGTTTACTCACACTCATCAACATCATCATCCGGCTGCCAAAACTCTCGAACTCATAAATATCATCATCCACTTTTATCAACACTATCGAAAAATTTTCACACTCCTAAACATCGAACTACTACAAGCACAGTCATGGCCTTTTAACACTATCAACCACTATATGTACCCATCCATTCCTTATATGCTACACCAACACTCTACGTCCCATAATATTATGACATGCACAACTCTCAAACACTCTTTGCGGCATCCTACTCCTCTTAAGACACATGTTACGTCCTCGTAACTCACTAATACTAGATCCTTAGCTATATATTCTCATTATCCCAATCACCACCGCATGTCAAAGATAACCACTTATAATCTGAACAGTCGTCATGCATATATCCTAGGCTCTCTTACTTAAACAACTCTCATCCTTCAATTCACTCGTCACACCCCCTAACTTATACCTCAAAATCTTGAACTTAACCCAAAACATCAACTCTTCCACATTACCGCAACATAACACACAGCTCTATATAAACTATATAAAACTCATATCATCAAAAGCTTAACTCACACTCCACACTTATTACGTACACTCACACTAGATCCTCAAGTTCTTTCCTTTCATTACCGCAAAACTTATACATAACTTAACATGACACCAATTCCCAATATCCTGCACTCACTATCTCAACCAAAGATTATGAACCACCTGTCGGTTTCAGATCATTACAACACATATTCCACGAATCACTTGCCATGACTATGACTACCGATGCTTCATCTTAAAACAAGATCAAAATTACTGTAACAACTTCTCACAACTGTGTCCCATCAACAGAATATCACTATACCATGACAACAACGAAAACATATACAACTCTCTTTCATATCATACTCTACCCTCATTCCCAAACTGAAACTGCTAAGAAACATCAACAAACAAAACAACAGTCTACATGTTCAACCAAAACTCACAAGGAACAGCAGCAAACAAAACAACAATCTATGTTTAACTGCTATGCACTTTCGAAAACTCGTATCATAATCATCTCACCTACTCCACCACAACCAGTGACGACATCGCAACACCGCCACCAACAGCCGCACCGCAGTGCGAAAATACCCGCATCACAACAGTAAGTACCGTGCCCGGATCACCACCCGAGGCACCACAACATACACAATATAACATCACAACATACACAATCCCATAAACACTGACTCAATATAACATATCGGACAAGAAAAACTTACTCAAAACTGCTTTACCAGATCACATCACCATATATCATACGGAATAAATAGACAAGAATCTCATGCATACCATCCATACTTTTCATCGAATAAACATATATCATGAATACACATGCAAGTATAACCAGTCTTGTCTGGCCACCCAAACTATCACTTTTGATCATCATTCCATTAAGTTACCGTATTCAACATATATTACAGAACATTCAGATAACAACATTATAACTATCACACCATACCGCTTCTCGTGAGGTCACAACCTCACACAAACATTTATATACATCTTAGACCCATAATCACATCCAACTAGTCAATCCTGATTACGTAAGTTACCACTTGACAATGATTATCTCTTATCCAGACTTAACTCAGGTGCCCTTCATAACATATCTTCTCTTACACACAATTATCACCATCCGACGAACGTAGCCATATCATCTGTACCCAACTACCAGCGAATACCTCATATATCCATACTTTAAACTCCCTCACAACCAAACATTAATCACCTCCACAAAATCAACCTCATTAGAACAACTAACTTCCCAAAAAATAACATCATCCTCAACCTCTAGTGACAATACTATGACACCAACATCCTTCATGTGACTACTCTCTTACTATCACTTCTTAATATAACAATCCGTTTCCTCCCTTTGGTTATCATCTCAAACAACGAACATCAAATACATCAACAAAAATCACCTCAACACTATTTCCAATTCCATCCTTAATTGTATTATTACCCGACTCACCACCAAGATTTCATATCGTGCAAATTCTCTACCCAACTTTTACTTTACTTAATTCCTCGAAACTCCTGACTAATCATGTTGTTCTGAAACTCCTACATAACCATTAACTCAAATCCTCATGCTAGTATCATACATCTCGACGATTCCTTACTTTATATCACATAACTCCGGTGAACATTTTCTTAGTTTTACTCCCCTCATTCTTTTCTTTTTACACTCGATAAAAGCAATTAACCACTCAACTCCTTATTACTTCTTACCTAACTCTTTAATGCTCCGGTTACCTTCTCATTGCTCCAAAACTCACATCTCATTATTTCATATCGATATCATCTAACTCTTTCTTACCATAAATATTATCTTATTATGCTATCACCCACCCTTGTCACCAATCCATCCATAGAATCAACGTTTATTTGTTCAAACAATTGCATCTCCCTTTTTACATCTCTAGAAATCAAAATTCATTTTATACCGTTAATTGCCCAAGGAAATCACACGTTAGTTTCACCTCTTGATAACACCAATTCCCAAATTCGACCACTATCTACCCATCGCGGCATAACTCGATCTCACTACACACCATTTGTTTTCATCCCTCTATAACGGCCTTTTCCCACATATATCCTTAACCAACACAATCCTAACCGTCTCCCTCCATAAATCCTTACACATACCACTACATCACTATTCATATCCCTCATCTCAATCTTTTCTTTTTCATGTTTCTTTACACCCACATCACTCTTGCTCATATATACTTACTTTTATATTACTCAACACACGACTATATCACTCACCATATCTCACAAAACATGCTCTTTGCCTCAATTAGCTCACATTCTTCCTTTTTTCTTTTTCTTTTTCCACTATCTCTCACATGTCTTCCTTATCCAACACATGTCCCTCATAAGCCGGCATTCTCCCTATCATAGCATTTGGTAACTTACGTATCAAGACCGTCTCACATCTAAAAGAATGCGTTAAGACTCAAATATACAGGTGTAGATACCCTACGACTCAAAACAATGTAAAAACATAGCCACCGGCTCAAAACAAAAGTAAGAACATAGCCACCGGCTCAAAGTGGCCGCCCAATGAGGTACTCGGTCGAGTACATAACATACTAGGTCGAGTATAAGGTACTCGGTCGAGTAACTATATTACTCGGTCGAGTTTTCGACTCCAGAAGCAAACTCAATTGTCGCAGAAGGATTACTCGGTCGAGTGCTGGGAATACTCGGCCGAATAGACCTTACTCGGTCGAGTATGAGACTACTCGGCCGAGTTCATGACTCCAGACGCTAAACAGTATTATCACAGAGAGATTACTCGGCCGAATATGGAATACTCGGTCGAGTATCGGCGCAGTTCTCAGCACCGTCCAGTTTTCGTAAAGCAGTCATATCTCACTCGTTACTTGGTCATTTTGGGCGTGTGACATATCGTTAGAATCGTAAGAGAACAAGTTATCACCTCAACTTGGAATCATAGCAATATCATTTCCAGAACTCGACTTATGACAGTTTGAAGACAACCCTTCCAAAATCGGTTTGTATACAAATCAAAATTTCTTAACAAAACAACTTAAACATGCATAAAACAAACAATAACGATCCAATAATTCTAAAAACCAGTACATGGATGAACTTTTATCATATCCACATGGAAATTAAATACGACATTCATATGCATAGACGCATGACCTTAATCACATGCTACTACCAACAACCAAACATTAACATCATCATGATTATGTACGCATGTTCCACTACCCTTTTAAAAGCCACACAATAAACACTTAACATGCCAACATATTTCATACCAAAACCGTTTCAACAAGTTTCACCATGTCTTACACATGTTTCCACACATCTCACTTCCTTTCACATGATTCAACCATTCAGGTTCCACATACCACACACACGCATCGAAAAGACTCACAACAAATTCCCCCTGGTGACCGGCTTGAGATTGTGAGGGCCATAGTGCAACTTCGGGACGTCTCCCAAGTCTTTGCGGTAGCTCCAAACAACTCTCTCCGGGTTCATTTTATTTAGACTCCCTAAGTTCATTGGGCTCATTTGTTTTAGGTGTCGGAATCGTCGGCTCTGATACCACTTTGTAACACCCCCTCATACCAAGGAACCTTACCAGGACTACCCAAGGATGAAAGGCTGTTACCATCTCGGTTGCCCGAGGTTAGTATATATCAAAAGCGTCCGTCTAAACACATTTATTATAAGTACTGTAAAGTATTAATGTTTACAACAATCCAAATCCAAACCAAAACCAATAAAGTGAATACAACTGAGGACAACTACAAAATCATAGCTAAGACTCGTGACTGTGATACTACAACTGGTGATGACGACTTCCCCATGACCGCCCCAGCTTACCAAATGCAATACCTGTCAAGTCTGCTCACCATCCCCGAATGGATCACCGCAGGTTTTACAAAACAACAACAACGGGGTCAGTACCATTCAATCAATGTAAGACAAACAAACAATGTAACCGACTGATTATCCTCCATAGTAACCGACAACACACCGAAGTGTGTAGCCCTGCCAGATTACCGATCGCAACAGGTAATCCACTCCGTCAGTGGGTGACCGCAGCCCATCCCCACCAAGTCCAGCTCATCAACGAGCGACTAACAATCCCTGTCCCTTAATGTGCACATCCCCTCCCGTGACGGGTTCCACGGAGGGCGAACTAGGGTGTGAAGCCACTCCCGCAAGTGACTCCACCACAATCACACAACACCACAGCATCACAGATGTCACAACATCACAACCGTCACAACACAACCACATCACCACCGTCATCACAACACCCATACTCCGATGATCAGCAGATAACAACAATCACAACACAAGCACAGTCTTAAATCAATTAACAGAATCGAGTAGGAAACCCTACCTTTTTCGCAATCCGCTTACGCTGCAATCAACCATACAAATGCATAACAATTACCACATCGTCACCTACAACAACAATCATATAATTCTAATCACTAACTGCAAAACCCCCATTTCCCCCAATTCAAAGAATAAAGACAAACCCTAGAATTAATCATCAACAACATAGGGATAAAGACTTACCGGCGAAAGAATGAAAGATTGAACGCAAGGACTACGACGATTGCCCACACAGTGGAGGATTAGGGAGTGATTAGAGAAATCGTAAAATGTTTAGGGTTGTAAATGACGTTTAGAAACTGACTTTCAATATTAAATAACCCTAAACACTCCCGCACCAACCGCTGAAATATTACTCGCCAGACCGGATACTCGGTCGAGTAAAGTGTATACTCGGCCGAGTATCCTCTACTCGGTCGAGTATTCACTAAACTCGGCCGAGTATTCTGTTAGGTTCATATACCTATTATTAGACTCCTCTAATAGTGAACTAATTAACTTGTTAATTATTTGTTCTTTAGATCTAGTGCATGCATAACAAAATGAAAGATTTATAAGAAAAACAATGTTCCTTACATTGTTAGTTGGTTCGAAAATTTGGGCACAAGTAAGGTCACCTTCCTTCA
This sequence comes from Silene latifolia, assembly GCF_048544455.1. Lineage (NCBI taxonomy): Eukaryota > Viridiplantae > Streptophyta > Magnoliopsida > Caryophyllales > Caryophyllaceae > Silene > Silene latifolia. Next base: position 121,001,635 of record NC_133534.1, read on the forward strand.
CTTGTTCTTGAGCTTATAATGATGGATGATCCTCCTAAGACTCCAAGTTTAGAAGCCACTCCAATAAATTGCACCCAAGATGAAACCCAAAAATCTCTACTAATATTAACTAGATATATAGTAGAAATATTACCTTAATAATACTAATATTCTTATATTACTACTTCTAGTAATAGATTTGGTGTATTAGTATTTATTGAGACCTTTTTATGAATTTGCATGTGTGGAAATTTTAGAGAGAAAAACAAGTAAAAGCTTCCTACAATAACCACAAAAATGAGCAACCATAATGCCCTTTTTGAAGCCAAAAACCGGTGGCCTTATGGTCTTTAGGGAATCTTTTTATTTTTGTTTTTTTACTCTTTGTAAAGTGTAGGTGGAGAGTAGGGAGCAATAGTGTAAGAAGTAGTATGAAAAGCCTTGTGTGATATGTCACTATCACACAATAACCAACACTTACAAAAGACAAATGAGCATCTCTTGTGCTCTTATTTTGGCCGAAATATTGGTCCTTTTATGGACCATATTTGCCTTTTATCATTTGTCCCACAAATGCTTATAAGTCTTATGTTTAACAATCTTACATATTTAATTATTAATGTAATCATTTAACACTTAAATATTACAACTAATAATATAATATACACTCCACTTTTGAGTAGTATACTACCATTATATCATCATATAATGGGTCCCATAATTAGTAGTTAGTTAAAATTACAACTTCTTGTAACTTTAAATAACTAATTACCTCTACCTGAAAACTTATATTAATACCTCAACTAATTTAGTAATATAACACTTAATTACTAAATTTAATCTTTATTTAATCACATTAAAATAAGACGCAAAATTGCACTCCCATAATTAAGGAATTAATTAATCAGACGCATACAATTAATTAAATAGCTATTTGGGCTTCATCCTATAGGTGTGACCTAAAGGGATCAACTGACCACCACCGTCACACGACAGTAATGTCAAACTCTAGTTAGCCAATCATTACCGATTAATGACGGTCAGTCGACTGTATAAAGAATCATCCCTCATGTATTCTTAATTTGAGATTTAATTATGATATTTAAATCATGTGATCGCACTATTGTTGAGGACACATTTCCCAACAATCTCCCACTTGTCCTCGACAAGTGTGCGTCACCAATTCTCTTGTCCTATTACAATCTCCCACTCAATGCAAGGTGTCTTGCAGGTCGTACTTACATTTGATCATATCTTGAGTGGTTTTCTCGATCCGGAGATTAACGTCGACCGGAATTATCTATCATAGATACCTTCCGAGCGTGGCCACGCATTTCCAGTTAACTACTCCTCGAGTGGCCTTGAGATTTCAAACAACCCTGACAAGGGGTGGACAATTCCTATCGCCCTATTCCCTTCGTTCAGCCACAGTCCATCATAACCCAAAATATACCCAGTTTGACCTCATTTACGAAATCGTAGAGTATAAATCAAAGCTAATCAGAAGTTGTGCCAACTTGGGCGAATAGTCTCTAGTCAAAAGAATTGACTCATAAGAATACTATAGTAGCTCTTGCCACGACCAGGCTTTATGAATTACCGGAACTCTATAAGCGGTCACGCCGACATGATTGTCCCATACAACCGCCTATGTGATCGACTAGTCATCCCATATGACTCTATGGCACTTGAACTTGCCATCAATCGCATCACACTCTACTCACTTCGAGACGTCACCTCATATAAGTAACTAGGGGCGAATACCATGTCAATCCAGTTCACTTTAATGGGGTTCAATTTGTCTCTACAACCCATTCGGATACGACAAAGTAGCAGGTGAGTTTTAATAAAACTCAAACGATAAATGTGATTATCACATATGAATAGTCAATACACTATTACTACTTCATATTCTGTAATCTTTAGTGTATTATTAACACTAATTAAAATGCAATACAAGCTTGGCAAGTGGATATACCCGATATCCATATATTCCAACTTAATTAATTGCTATTTCCTTCCATTCAATGTCATCTCTTAATAACATGAATTTCTCTAAGTATATGTCTAGACTTCATACTAGACCCGAGCTCTTTAACTTGAAAGAAGCTCCCACTGTTATCGCATAACTTGTGATAAAGTCATTTGTAGAGGGATTCACCCTTAATCCCTACCTTGACCATTTAATCACTATATACTTAGACTCCTTTTGTAAAATTTGCAATGCGCGAAATTTAAAACACCTTTCTTAGTTTCTTTCTCCTTTGTCAATAAGACATCCTAGGATTTCAACAAATCCGTTTTGGTTTGGAAACTAAAGTTTGTGTATCCCATCAACACCTAACTTAGTTTATCATCCAAACATGTGAACGACTCCTTCCCTAATTCTTCTCAAGAATCTCAAGGATGTTCTATAAGGCTCTCACAAACCATATCATGGGAATTATCTTGTTATTGACTTATTATGCCCTAGGCATATTTTTTATCACAGCACATGCGTCTGTTGGCATACATAATCGTTCTAATGGCGGAAACATTAGCAATCGATTTCATGTAATCAACAACTTAATGGGTTCAGTGAACGACTATGATTCCATCATAGTAATTCCACTTTCATCATCATGAATAAGCCATTCAACCTTGTTGATGTTACAACAGATACGAAAGATCTTATCCTCATAAGACTCTCAACTCTATGCCAATATACTCTCACATAGATTCGGTAATCTAACGTATATTGCACCCTTTCCTAGTCTCCCAATCACTCTTGCCAGAAGAGAGCATTGGTACATTATTCTCAATAATTAATATGTCATCAACATATAAGACATGGAAAAACAATTCTAGCTCCCACTTAACTTCATGTATATCATGATTCTTCAATCATGTGAATGAAACAATTCACTATAATCACATGAATGAAAAGTATAATCCTTTAATGCTAGCTTAAAACCAACTTGTGATCACTTAAGATAGCTACGCATAATATGTTAGGATTCTTAGATCTTAATCTAAGGTTTTGTGTTTGAAACACTTCCTTCTCTAAATTCCCATTTTAGAAAAGCGAATTTTTATTTGCCATTCTTCATTAAAATGAAATGCGGCAATTCCTAACACAATTTGTCTTGATCAACATCTTTATGTAAATCTTATGCATTTGTGTACTCTAAAGCTCTATTTCCCATTAAAGAGACCCTCACTTTAATGTAAATCTACTCATGAGCAACAATTTTCGGATTGTAATGCTTCGCTCGTATGTAACAAGGTCATGATACTATCACTTTCACAAAGTAATATTTTTGAACAATAAGACATGTGCGATAAACTCCCACTGAACTATGCTCTCATACTATCTTCATAGATAATAGTTCAATACCAACTCCCACTCTATAATTCAATTACTTTCACAAAGTAACATTTCAACTATAAGAGATGTTTGTGACGATTCAATCTACTCCCACTCTATCTCTCAGAAATATATCAATATTCATGAGAGATAGCTTTGTGAGTCACAAACATATATATTTAACGGAGTATTAGGAGTTTATCTAGACTATGTATTAGCTTTCAATGGGCCATCCTAACATGGCAGCTAGATAATATACGAGTCTTATCCATGTCATCTGTTTAATAGACTCTCTATTCTATGTATCTCATGGTTGACCATCCAATTAGAATTACTTGTCCGTTTTGGATTGCAAATTCCCAAAATTGAGTTCATCAACTCAAACCGACTCATATTAGTTTGATCTTATGGGTAGTGACGCTAGGTCATAATCCATCTTTAATAAATCAAATTTATTACTTAGATCTTTGCCACTACGATTGGGTCGTAATGCTTAGAACTTTATTCAATTGGTTCTCTACGTCATTTTAGAAATTTCTCAAATCTCTCAAATGCTTCACCTTTTATTTGATCAAGTAAAATATACCCTTATCTACTTGAATCATTGGTAAAAGTGACGAAGTAGTCATAAATTCCCCTTACGGTGATGCTCATTAGAACACATACATCGGCATGTATTAGTCTCAACAAATCACTTGCTTGTGTCCCTTTACCTCTAAAGGAAGTACAAATTATATTGCAAAGGAGACAAGATTCGCATATTCCATATGATTGAAAATCAAATGGTCTAATAATTCTAGTCGACACTAGCATTTTAATGCGTTTCTCATTTACGTAACCTAATTGAAAAATCAAATGTACAAATCATTTGGATTACTTGTTATGAGTCTTTTGGTGCGTATTATGTAGATATCTTTACATGAGTTGGAACTGTCTAAAACTTGTGTATCATAAAGATAAGTGACATGGCTCACATCCACGTCTATTTTCAATAAAATACAATAATTGTCTTTGAGGACAAAATATAGATCATTTCATGTCTCACATGGAAATAATGTTTTAGACTAAGTGGGAACATAATAACAATTATGTAAATCATAACTCAAAGCTATTAGCAAAAACAAGTATATAAATTTCTCTTGAAGTGGCGGCTACCCGAGCTCCAATTCATTGTCGGAGATTCATATCACTCTTGTTTAGCTTTTCCTCATTTCCAAGTCCCACTTGGAGTAATAAGTCCAACTTGATATCTTCCAAATACTTGGGGCAATTTCGCCTCCAATGGCCCATGACATTTAAAATAATGATATTCATGGTAGGATTGGATACCCATCTTGGTTTTGTGGTAGTCTCACTATCAACTTCCAATTCACAATCGGATTTGGGTTTCTCACATATCTTTGCTCTTCCTTTACTAACACCAATACTACTTTCATTTGCAAGGACACTCTTGCTAGAACTCCCACTTAATTTGATATTACTTCTTGTTTCATCAAACAAGGATATCTTGGAATCTATGAGATTCCCCTCATATGAACCTCTTACCTGAGAGGTAGGCATGAGTATGAGGTGTAGAAGTAGTAAAAAGACAAAGATTCCCATCTTCACCAATGCTAAAGCGTAGTACTCTAATCGGGTCGTTGATATACGAGAAGCATTTTTCATAGAATGATTGGAGCCAAGAATTAATGGTGATCGGTGTATGATTATTAGATGATATTGGAGTTGTCATTGCAATTGATAAAACAAATTTGACTACAAAATAGGAAATGAAGGAATTAATTATCATCTATCGTTTTAATAATACTCGTAAATTTAACTACAAGCATTGCATTTATATAGTGACCTCCACCCAACTACATAAATGATTCCGAGATCCAAATTCATATCAACTCGGGCACGGTGAGCCGATTCATCCCTTATTAATATAACTCGGTGGATTAACCTTTTAATCGATTCTACTTTTAGAACTCTCGGTCGATAAAAATTACTCTAATTCTCATCTTTAGCCAGGAACACATGCGACTACGGTCAACAATACTTCCGTTGAGCTCAATCCAAATTTCGATGTAATAACTTTTTACTACCCCACTTCGCCAACGTAACAAGGTTTGTATTACGGTGAAGCCGGATTAACTCCCTTGCGAAATTGGTACTTCATGGGTTTCTACTATTTGGTAAGGCTTTTTCTCAATTTTTAATATGTGAGAGGTCTTGTCAATTTATTATCTATCACGTTTTAAGTGAACTAAAGCGGTGAACTACGATAATCATAATTGACACGGTCGATGACTCGATATGAAATGCATGTGTTGTTATGGCGATTTGGCAATGCATGCAACATATTAAAAGAAATGCAAAGCAATAAATAAAATTCCTAGTATGGCCTTCCTAAAAATAGAAAATCAAATAATCTATTACATATTCGGAAACCAACTCCTTTGGTCCCTTGAATCTTCAAATGGCACGCCTCCCAAGACACCGTCTTTGTCGGATCACCTTTCCGAATTGCACCATCTTTGAAGATGCTCCATAATTACAAATAATAATAAAAATACAAAGCTATTCCTATTATACATTTATAAAATGGAAAAACTAATGAAATAAAAATAAAAGTGATACGAGATCACATTAAATTACAACCGAATCAATATTCCCTTTCATTACGGGTAATATTGATAAAAACTAAGGCCATACTAAGATAAAATTACATAATTCAAAATTATATAAATAAAAGACATTCAACAATTGAAATATGCAGCATTATAATATGTATCTATCATGCCAAATCATGTGCCAAATCGCCCTATTTAACTTACGTCGTACATATAACCCGGTTTCATGGAAATGCGTGATAATAACCTTTTAAAATCACTAATTAACACTTAAATCACATCTAAGCTCAAGTTAATTATCCTAACACATTTTAGGACTCAAAAATCAGTCATCACTAAATTTTTGACAATAATTCAACTTGATTTAATTTTATGCTCATTTTTGACCTTAAAATCATTATTTATATGAAATAAATCCAAATTAAATCATAAATGTTTCAAAATTTGAATTTTAAATTTTTGAACATTCTGGAATAAATACATGACACTCATAATGTCAAAAAACATGGTTAAAATTTTCGAATTAATTTTGAGAAAATATAGTTGCATTTTATCGGTTTTATCTCATAAAATATATAAAGCATACGAAAATTAAACCAATAATTTTTATAACTTTAGATCTGAAAAGTGGGATATTAATTCAACTTAAAATAATTTTCTCAAGCCATGCAATACGTTTTAGCTAATTTTTGCTAAAATAGTCACTATTTATGCCATTTTTACTCAAAAATTCATAAATCATGCTAAAGAAGATATTTAAATCTAGAAATTTACATACTCTCTGTAAATCTTGCATGTGACATCATATTAAAAGATCATGGCTTAATTCGAAATTAAACTAATTTTAACCATTTTACCTCTTTTAATCCATTTTTATCTCATAAAAATCATAAATCATGCAAAATTAATCAAATTAACTCGTCCTTTTACACACAACTTGTAAAATATGCATGTGAGGTCATATAAATTTTTCAAGGTCAGAAACGAAATTTAACTATTTTTAGCATTTTAATTCCCATTTTAGTCATAAAAATGTAATAAAATGACCAAAAATCCTTAAAATGAGCAATAAATTTCCATGAATCATAAAAATGACCTAAAAACATTTTAGGACCAGAATATATAACATGCATGGTGATTTCGTGGCTTATACTTATAAATCACAAATTTTTAAGTTTTATATGTTAACCTTTTAACTCGGAAAAACAATAACCGATTATGCATGCAACAACCTGGCTCTGATACCACTTGTTAGGTTCATATACCTATTATTAGACTCCTCTAATAGTGAACTAATTAACTTGTTAATTATTTGTTCTTTAGATCTAGTGCATGCATAACAAAATGAAAGATTTATAAGAAAAACAATGTTCCTTACATTGTTAGTTGGTTCGAAAATTTGGGCACAAGTAAGGTCACCTTCCTTCACTTGTTCTTGAGCTTATAATGATGGATGATCCTCCTAAGACTCCAAGTTTAGAAGCCACTCCAATAAATTGCACCCAAGATGAAACCCAAAAATCTCTACTAATATTAACTAGATATATAGTAGAAATATTACCTTAATAATACTAATATTCTTATATTACTACTTCTAGTAATAGATTTGGTGTATTAGTATTTATTGAGACCTTTTTATGAATTTGCATGTGAGGAAATTTTAGAGAGAAAAACAAGTAAAAGCTTCCTACAATAACCACAAAAATGAGCAACCATAATGCCCTTTTTGAAGCCAAAAACCGGTGGCCTTATGGTCTTTAGGGAATCTTTTTATTTTTGTTTTTTTACTCTTTGTAAAGTGTAGGTGGAGAGTAGGGAGCAATAGTGTAAGAAGTAGTATGAAAAGCCTTGTGTGATATGTCACTATCACACAATAACCAACACTTACAAAAGACAAATGAGCATCTCTTGTGCTCTTATTTTGGCCGAAATATTGGTCCTTTTATGGACCATATTTGCCTTTTATCATTTGTCCCACAAATGCTTATAAGTCTTATGTTTAACAATCTTACATATTTAATTATTAATGTAATCATTTAACACTTAAATATTACAACTAATAATATAATATACACTCCACTTTTTGAGTAGTATACTACCATTATATCATCATATAATGGGTCCCATAATTACTAGTTAGTTAAAATTACAACTTCTTGTAACTTTAAATAACTAATTACCTCTACCTGAAAACTTATATTAATACCTCAACTAATTTAGTAATATAACACTTAATTACTAAATTTAATCTTTATTTAATCACATTAAAATAAGACGCAAAATTGCACTCCCATAATTAAGGAATTAATTAATCAGACGCATACAATTAATTAAATAGCTATTTGGGCTTCATCCTATAGGTGTGACCTAAAGGGATCAACTGACCACCACCGTCACACGACAGTAATGTCAAACTCTAGTTAGCCAATCATTACCGATTAATGACGGTCAGTCGACTGTATAAAGAATCATTCCTCATGTATTCTTAATTTGAGATTTAATTATGATATTTAAATCATGTGATCGCACTATTGTTGAGGACACATTTCCCAACATATTCCTCGGCAGAACCCAAACAGACTACATTCTTGACACTACTCGGCCGAGTAGGCTCTACTCGTCGAGTACTTAACTTATAAAAATCCGTAGTATTACACATTCATTCACAACTTGAGAGGCATACTACTCCATGGTTCGCTGACTATGCCAATTTTATTGTTAAAGAAGTTCTTCCTCCGAATTTGAGCTACAACCAAAGGAAGAGATTTTTGTTCGAGGTAAAGAGATACTTTTGGGATGACCCCAATCTTTACAAAGAGTGCAGTGATGGACTTTACCGGAGGTGAATACCCCAATGGGAGATTCATGGTGTTTTGTTAGGATGTCACTCATCACCTTATGGTGGACATCATGGAGCACGAAGGACTATTGCTAAGGTCCTTCAATCGGGCTTATATTGGCCTACCATGTTCCAAGATTCTAGGGACTTCATTCTCCATTGTGATGCTTGTCAAAAAACGGGAAATATTTCTTGGCGGAATGAGATGCCACAGCGAGGGATATTGGAGGTGGAAATCTTCGATGTTTGGGGTATCGACTACCAAGGACCGTTTGTGACATCTAAGAGAAACAAATACATCCTTGTGGCCGTTGACTATTATTTTGTGTGGATTTTGCGCAAGGCGAAATCAGGTCAGGGTAGAGTTGTGTAAGGTTAACTAGCTCTAGGTAGTCTGTTGGTCAGGTCGTCAAGGTACAATAATAAGCTGTAAATGAAATAACAACAATAACAAAAAGACAAGCAATTTTGTACGTGGAAAACCCTTGAATGGGAAAAAACCATGGGCACCAAGCCAGGAGAGGATTTCACTATGTTATCTGGGAGAATAATTATATGATTATAACAATCTTTGTATTTCTCTAAGTATTGTGTATGCTCCTTCTTGCGTATGAATGATATATCCTCTAGTATCTTCAAAGTGTTCCTTATATAGTCTTCTTCCCTGAACGGCTACTTGATCCGGTATTAAAGGTAGAATATTCTCCATAATTGCCAGTAATAATTGCTAATTATTCCTCCGTTAATTACTGCATTTACTGCGTAATCTTCACACTTAATGCTGCGTATATAATTCCTTTATTTTACGCGTATATGGTCTAATATCGTCCTGATATTTTGACTGTTGTCCTCTCCATGGCCTGGCGCCTATCTTAATGTGCCCTGATAGCCTGTCGGTCAGGTTCAGGTGAGATACTGATTAGGAAGGTCTGCGGATTTCCAGGCCTAACAATTGCCCCTTATCTCCTCAATTGCAGTGTGCCAGACGGAAAAATGAGGAGATAACTTTATTATTGGTAAGATTACCCAACGGTTATGTTTTTCCTGATAAAATTCCTGTAACGGCTATTTTTTCTGCGATTCTTTGACGCGTGTTTATTTACTGCAACTTCCTTAATGATTATCCACTTCCTTTGCGGCTGAAACCCTAATCCTCTTCATTATAAATACCTGTGTGCTTCATTAAGTTGAACTCACTAACACAATCTCTTCTCATCTTCTCTCTTTAACAATCTTCTCCTTCAGTTTTCTTAATTTCCAACTTCGTCAATCCTTAATCAATTCTTTATAATCTTTCAAATAATGGCTGCGAAGAAAAAATCTACCAGGGGCAGCGGTTCCTGCAACTCCTCCTCCTCAGAATCCTGAGGAAACTTCTTCTGAAAATTTGCCTGCTTCTTCTGCTGCTCCATCTCCCACAGTAAATAAGCTGAGTGATCCTCCATTGGAGATGATATCAATATCTCATGGTGATTTCCAATTCAAGCCTACGAAGGCTTTAAATGAGGATCAGTCTCCTGCAAACCGTTTGAAGCCTGATTTTGAGAAGATTTTGAAGGATAAGGGGATCATCCCTGCTGATGTTGAAGTCTGGATCCCTGAGGATTCTTCTATCAGGGCCGACTAGGCTTGTCCTGGTTGGTTCTGCATCAATGACTGGGCTTTCAGGGCAGGTTGTAAGCTTCCTTTTTCTCCTCTTATGGTTGAGGTTATTAAGGAGATCGATGTTCTATCTTATCCGTTAATTCCAATGGTGTGGAAGGTTGTATGTTCCATTGAGAATCTCTGTAAAAAACACAATATTTCTTTTTCTCTTGACGATTTGAAGACCTGTTATGCTGTTAAAACAAACAGTCCTGGCTGTATAAGTTTTAAGGTCAGGGCGTCTACTACTCCTCTTCTGAGCAACTTGGATAGTGGCCATGATAAAGGCTGGGCTGCTGGGTATATGTTTGTCAGGACCAATTCTGTGGGTCCTGACTTGGCGTATTTGAATCATGAGGCATGCGTTGCTAGTGAGTCTTTTTGGTTTCCTTTTTTGTCCTGCATGTTTTATTTGTTAGTGAAAAATAAAATGAAAATTATAATAAGTCATGCCTCTTATGTGTGCAGTTGATGACTGGGTTACTGAAACTGAGTATCCCACTCCCAATGTTTCTACTTTCCTTGCTATTCCTCCTTTGGAGAGGTCCTGGCCTCTCTGTTGTGGGGTTGGTCACCTTCCACGCTGTTTGAAGGCTGACAGTGCTCCCAGGGCGGCTAAAGCTTTAGGGGCTGCTAGTGCCACTACCTCAGGCAGTAAGTCTATCTTTATTTTTCCTTTCTCTTTGATTTTAGTTTCCTGACAATGTTTGGTTTATATTGCTGATACAGTATTTCGTGTTGCAGCCACCAGGTCGTCTATTCGATTTGCCAGGTTTGGTATGACCGACCTCTCATCCAGGCTGGCCAAGATTAAGGAGGAAGGTCCCTAGGGAAGCGGGGATCTTGAGCTTTGTTATTGACTTGTGAGAACAGTCGATCTTTGCCAAGGTCACTGCTTGCCCTGCTTTGCCCCTTTGAAACAAGTTCACAGCGACCCCAAAAAGGAGAGTTGAAGATGTTGATGTTTCGCCTTGGTCGGGAGGTGAGAGCCAGGTTGGATAATATGGAGGCTGCTAGGGTGAAGATCGGGGATTATCGCTTCTAAATCAGATGTCATGCTCACCCTTGACCTGTTGAGGCTGCTACTCGGCGATCGCTTGGTGGATCATTGATCGGCCTCTTGGCTGGCGCCTTAGATGCTGTGAGGGAGGTAGGCTGGCACAATTTCTATATGTGTTTTGTTTTGGTAGTTTTCTATTGTTGGTATAAATTACTCATATTTTTCTTTGTATTTGATCAGGGTGCTGCAACCTGTCTCTATAATGCCTATCAGGCTACTTCTTTGGTAGCCAGAATTGACCTGATGAGATCAGATTATGATAGGCTAAAGTCTGAGCCGGATTTTGCACGAGCTGACCTGGCTGCTAAAGCTGCTGAATTGACAAGGGTGCAGGCTGAGAGGGATGCTACTAATACTGAGGCAGTTTCGAGCAAGCGGCTGTTGCAGGAGGCCCTGGACAAAAATGAGGAGCTCACCAAAGAGAGGGATGACTTAGAGTTTAAGCTGGATGATGCTTCCCTCTACTTCTATATCAAAGGAAGGGCGGCTGCTATGTCGGAGCCTGTCGAGGCCAGGGCCAAATGGGACCCTGCAGCTGAGATGGCTTTCGCTGCTTCAAAGTATCCTGACCTGCACAATTTGGAGAATGAACAGGAGGTCGACTCCCTAGGGGAGCAGGACGTTGAGGCTGATCTAGCTAAGAGTGGGGAGCCGGTTGTTGATGCTGCTGCTGCTTCTAAGGAGAAGCAGTAATAAATTTCTTCAGTTGGTATTTTGGCCCATCCAGAAGGGATGTCCCCGGACAAATATTATTTTTATTTTCCTGTTTTGGGTCAGGGAGACTCTTCCTGCCCTTTATGAATATTTTGGCGCCCTTGCCCCAGGGGGTAAAGGTTTTTTATTGATATAGAAATGGTGGCCTTCTTTTGGCTGATTTCACTTTTGACTTTGCTTGATTTGTGAGTTTCATCCTGTAGGGCCTGTCAAATATTTTGTTTGAATGACCTACACATTATTTTCGTTTTATATTGTTATTCATGAGTAATTCAACCAAGTATAGTTTTTTTGCTATAATGGTTGAAGGGTGGGAAAACCGGCCTGTCAAGAGGGCTTATGTCCCCTGCCTAGCTGGAGGGCTCGGTATTCGGCCTGTCAAGAGGGCATTTTAGACTAAGTGTTTGGGAGAGAACACCCTTACACCTGTTTTGCTGCGTCCAGCCGGTTATAGTCCGTGGCAGTAAACCTAGTCAGGTCAGGCAATTATTTCATGCCCGATTGGTCCTGACTTTTTACTGTATCTGGTGGCGGTTACCAACTCGTCAGGCACAGTTAAGTGCAAAATTTTTTTTTTCAGGAATGTATAGTAGAGTAGCACTCAATCCTGAATATTTATACATATAATCTTTTATCATGTGTAATTGTTCAGGATTCAAAAAGTAAATAGATAGGTTAGTTTGAACATATATAAAATATAGACAGGGCATGTAAAACATGTAGTTCATCACATAGCATGTTAGGTTGAGTAGTGATTGAATTTATACCTGATTGTAGCCTGATCTTTACATATGGAATAATTTTAAATGAGTTACATTCTAGGATCTTGGGATCATTTCCCCTTCTAGCGTTTGGAGCCTGTATGCTCCTTGTCCAACAATTGAATCAATTAAGTAAGGGCCTTCCCATGTGGGAGCCAGTTTGCCTGCTGATTTTTCTTTTTTATTTGGAAATACTTTGCGTAAGACAAGGTCTCATTCTTTAAGGACCCTGACCCTGACGTTTTTATTGTAAGTCTGGCGGCGATGCTTGTTGATATGATGCCATCCCGATTTTGGCGGCGTCTCTTAATTCTTCTGTCAAGACCAAGTTGTCTTGCATCAGGTCTTTGTTTGCTTCAACGTTGTTGCCGCATCCGGATGTTGGTACTCGTACTTCCGCAGGAATGACAGCTTCACAGCCATATACCAGGGAGTAAGGCGTTTTGCCTGTTGCAGTTTTTGGAGTTGTCATGTCTGCCCATAGTACTAATGGAAGTTCTTCAGCCCATCTGCCTCGTCTTCTTTTCAGCTTCTTTTTTAGGCAGCTTATGACTACCTTGTTGCTTGACTCCGCATGGCCATTAGCTTTTGGATATCCAGGGGTCGATGTTACGAGGTTGATATTCCATTCTTGGCAAAATGCTTGGGTCCTTTTCCCCACGAATTGAGTTCCGTTGTCACATACTATTTCTGATGGGACTCCATATTTGCAAATAATGTTCGTCCTGATAAAAGATATTACTTCTTTTTCGGTTACTTGCCTGAAAGAGTCAGCCTCAATCCATTTGGAGAAGTAATCAGTCATAGCTAACATGAAGACTTTTTGTCCTGGAGCTACAGGCAGTTTTCCCACAATGTCCATGCCCCACTTTATGAATGGCCAGGGTGTGGAAATTGAATGAAGGAGTTCAGATGGCTGATGTATAATTGGTGCATGAATTTGGCAGGCTTGGCATTTTGAAGAGTATTCCAGGCAGTCAGCCCTCAGTGTAGGCCTGTAGTAGCCTGTCCTGAGGACTTTGCTTGCCAGGCTCTTTCCTCCTTTGCGGTTGCCATAGTGTCCGTCATGTATTTTGACAGGCAGTCGTATACCTATAAAAAATAACCAACTGGCTCTAACTAATATAGTTAGGGAAGTCGGGTCGATCTCCACAGGGAGATGGGGAAATGTCAGCTTTGTCTAAGTTCGTCTCGGTAACCAAATTGGGGGGTTTTAATTGTGTTGTTCTAAAACTAAAGAGAGTAAGAAAGAGAATAAAGCAGAGAGAAGGAATCAAGCAGATAGAGAAAGCAGCTAAGACAGATGGTTCACCATGATCATTCGGTCAAGTAATCTACGTCTCAGGTCAATGAAAGTATGATCTAAGGAGTAGTGAATATCTCCTTTCGGTCTCAATTCGCCCTAAAGCATAAATAGCTTAGCTTTTGCCCTAACTATAATGCCCTATTGCTCGCTACTAGTCTCGCCTCTTCCAACCTTTCGGTCCAGATCAAGGGTCTCTATGATATAAATGCCTAATTGCGTCGACTCAATTAAACAGATACAAATAAATGCAGCAGTTAACAACCAAGACTACACCAGCATTAACCTAGTAAATCGATTACTATCCCTTCATAATTATGGATCCCCTTTAGTCTTAGCAAAAGGGAATTAACTATGCATCATCATCGAGTTAACAATAATAACAGATAGATTATCGAAATTAAACATACTAACGAGGCTAAATAAGATTGAATAGAGTAATGATGAAAGTAATAAAGAGAAATAGCAGAATAATAATAACGATTAAAGGATTAAGGAAGAATAATAATACCAATACAAATCGGAATTCGAGTAGCAGGAGGGTAGAAGGAGAGCAAAATCCAAGAACAGTAGCTAAAGATAGAGTTAAAGTGAATGACAGGAGTTACGCAGTCTAGTGTTCTTTTAACATACAAAAATCCTCTCCTAAACCTAACCAGTGGACTAATTACAAAAGCCCATACGAAATTAGGCGGAAAATAATCTAAAGCAGGCTAAACCACTCGATCGAGTGGAAATAAACCACTCGATCAAACAACTTAGCATCAAACCTCTCGATCGAGTGGAAATAAACCACTCGATCGAGTACTCCTTGCAATGTCTTCTCGTTTGAACACTTGAACCACTCCATCGAGCAACATTCAATAAATAAAGCATTCGATAGACTAGAAAACTAATCGATCAAGCTGTTTAGGTACGTTAGACATTGAAACACCTCCCGAAACCAGCTCACGCGTCTTCTAAGTGTTAGATTTCCAAGCTCCAGCTCCTCGTTCTCCATAAATGCATGCAAACGGGACGAATTAAGGCTAGATTTAGCTCCTCTTTGGTTAATTCTTGCAAATTACATAAAACGAACCAAAGTAGAATATTCGGGGGTATTTGTAGACAGATACTACATAAATAAAACAGAAATGCGTATAAAAATGAGGTAAAAACCTTATATAAAATACACGCATCAAATCTCCCCAAACCAAACTTTTGCTTTTCCCCAAGCAAAGTATGAATGCAACTAAGAATAAACAGTAGAACGGGCACAACGCATCAACTACAAATCACCCACCAAAACCAGTTTAATGCAACAACTGACAAAGTGGCAAATGAGAAGTGCAGACGAATTAAATCAATGTTTCAAACTTACTGAACCGTCGACCTTGCAAGACTCAAAAGATATCGGACTCTCACGGGTCGCTCATCACTCAAAATTAGGCACAAGGTGAGTATATATGTGAAATATAGAAAGAAGTAAAGACACTCACCTAACTCGACCTATAAGAACATGTATGCAGTTAACATGAATAAAGTCTCTACAACCGTACATACACATTCCAACCATACTAATGACCAAGACACATGCCGAGGACTTACATTTGGGTAAGTAAGGTAATGGGTAAGAAGGGGCTAAAACGAATTTGGATATGTGGAGTTAATAGCCAGGCTAGCAACAACGAATTCCAAATTTTGAACTGCATCCCAACTTCGTACTCAATATAACAAAACGAAACGGTGCAAATACCATGCACTCTACTCACGAAACACCAAAAACTCGTCAACTCCCCATAAGATATAATTAAAACATGGGAGTGAAAATCATTATACAATTTCTCATTTTTCTGCGCACATGATTTTTCTTTCTTTTTCTTCTTTTCCATCTTTTTCGTTCTTTTTTTTCTCTTTTCACTTCATTCATTTTTTTTCATTTTTTCATTCATCATTTTTTCTCTTTCATTCCCTTCAATTCTTCCACCATCTTCTGAAATCAGATAAAAACAACCAAACTGCAGTAAAACATTCCAAACAGCTACTCATCAGTAGCTCGGCTAGGGTAGGAAAAATTATAAACAATAGCTAATAGGACAAAAAGGCAATTTGGCTATGTGGGGCTCATGGGTAGAATGAAATAAAAGGAACTGCCTCTCCTAACATGTGTCACCATTCACAGACCGAATGCATACAGGTATTAAGAAGACTAGACTCATGCTTATGCAAATTGATATTACATGCCTTAAAGAGAGTACTACTCACATCCTAAATGGAACCGGTCATGAATGTCACTAGTTTATAAAGCTCTAACCTCAGAATGTAGTGTAGCTTGCCGATATAAGAGTCAAGTCTATTCGTTCAGATAAGAGAGAAACAAAAACTCGTAGATCATGCACATAATCATGCCAACTAAATGTCAAGAATATGCAAGGCTCAAGTAAGGATTCAATGTAGAGTCAAAGTTCAAACGTTCCGACTCAAATTAAACGTGAAAATTTTTGAATTTTATGATTTTTTTTTTTTGAATTAAAAACGACAAGGCATGCGAAAATAAATAAACGAGCAAGCAAAAATGCAAGAAAACATGCAGACACAGATATGGATGCATACCTCCCCAAACCAAACCGTACAATGCCCTCATTGTACCAAAAATAGGGAAAGAAATGCAAACTGAAGAGAGAAGGAGAAGTGGAGTCGGAATACTCACAAAACGTCGTGAAGAGGGACCTCCCCAAACCGATCATGAACATGGGACGTCAAAGAAAGTCAAGCAGTAGCTCTATAGACGTGAAATAGCAGCTGGAAGACATATTTACTCGATCGAGTAGCTTGGAACTGCTCGATCGAGTGAACTGTTGTCTAGAAGGACTCGATCGAGTAAAATAACCGCTCGATCGAGTGAACGTGAATATGCAACTGGTCGATCGAGGGTATATATCACTCGATCGAGTGAATGTTACCCCAAAAGCGCTCGATCGAGTAGAAAAACTACTCGATCGAGTGGCTTAACCTGCAAAACACGCATTAAAAGCAAGGAAAGCATAAAAAGTGCGTAAAACAGTGTCTAAAGTTCAGCATAAAGCTAAAGAAAAATAAAAAGTTCAACAAAAATACAAGAAAACAGTCCGGGCTACCTCCCGGAGAGCGCAAGTTTAAGAGGTCCCGCACGACCTTTCTGGCATCAATTAACTGGCGCGTCAAGCTCGTCTAAGTACAAGACTTCAACACGATTGTCTGCTTCATTTACCTCGTGATAATGCTTTACATATTGCCCATTCACCTTGAACCTACTACCTTCAGAGTCTTCGAGCTCCACGGATCCAAATTTGGTAACTGCTGTCATCGTATAAGGACCATTCCACCTGGACTTCAGCTTGCCAGGAAATAATCTCAATCGGGCATTAAACAGCAACATTTTTTGCCCAACATGATACTCCCGAGGTAGAATTCTCTTGTCATGCCATCTCTTCGTATTTTCTTTATAAATGCGTGAGCTATCATAGGCATTAAGCCTAAACTCTTCCAACTCATCTAGCTGCAAAAGACGATTCTGACCACACAATTTAGGATCAAAGTTAAGCTCACGAATTGCCCACCAAGCCTTACATTCCAATTCAACAGGTAAGTGACATGATTTCCCATAAACTAACCTATAAGGCGATGCACCAATTGGTGTCTTAAAGGCAGTTCTGTAGGCCCATAATGTGTCTTCTAATTTAAGACTCCAGTCCTTCCGTGATTTAGAAACTACCTTAGATAAGATCTCTTTCAACTCGCGATTAGAGACCTCAACCTGACCACTAGTTTGGGGATGGTACCCCAAACCACGCCGGTGTTGGACACCAACTTGAGACATAATAGAAGTTAGTTTCTTTTCCTTAAAGTGCATTCCCCCATCACTAATGACGACCCTAAGGACACCAAATCGGGGAAATATGACCTTTTTAAACATTTTTATCACGGTCTTGGCATCACAATGAGGTGAGGCAATTGCCTCAACCCATTTCGAAACATAATCTACAGCCACTAAGATGTACCTGTTACCTTTACTAGACGGGAACGGTCCTTGGAAATCAATGCCCCAGACATCGAAAACCTCAACCTCTAAGTTGCCATTTTGTGGCATCTCATGTCTCTTCGAAATATTCCATGATCGTTGGCAAGCATCACAAGCTGAAACAAAAGACTTAGCATCATCAAACAAAGTAAGCCAGTAAAAACCAGATTGAAGTACCTTAGCCACGGTGCGCGATGGACCGTGGTGACCACCATAGGAAGAGGAGTGACAGCCTTCCAGGACTACCTTGGCCTCCCACTGCAGAATACACCGTCTGTAGAGACCATCTGCACATTCCTTAAACAAATAAGGATCATCCCAAAAATACTGCTTAGCGTTATACCGAAAACGCTTCCTCTGCTGATGAGAAAGGTTAGGCGGCAGCTTGCCACTGACAACGAAGTTAGCTATATCTGCATACCAAGGTTCTTGGTTAACAATAGACGATAAAACAGCAAATAAAGTATCGCCAGGGAAAGAGTCATCAATAGGTAGAGACTCTTCCCCATCCTGTCGCGTCAGTCGCGATAAATGATCAGCTACAACGTTCTCAGCTCCTTTCTTATCCTTAATCTGCAAATCAAACTCCTGAAGAAGGAGTATCCATCTCAATAGCAGTGGTTTAGCCTCCTTCTTAGCAAGGAGATGCCTCAAAGCTGCATGGTCGGAAAAAAAGAAACCGACCCAACCAAATAAGAACGAAACTTCTCTAAGGCATAAACTACAGCTAGCAGCTCTTTTTTAGTGGTAGTGTACTTCACTTGAGCCTCATCCAGAGTTCGGCTCGCATAGTAGATTGCATTCAAAGCTTTGTCTTTCCTTTGGCCTAGCACCGCTCCTAGTGCATAGTCACTGGCATCACACATTATCTTAAACGGCAAGTCCCATTCGGGAGGCTGTATGATCGGCGCAGAGACTAAAGCCTGCTTTAACCTGTGAAAAGCAGAAAGACACTCATCAATAAATACAAAAGGGGCATCCTTAAGTAGCAGCTGTGTAAGTGGTTTAGCAATTTTTGAGAAATCCTTGATAAACCGGCGATAAAATCCGGCGTGGCCAAGGAAACTCCTCACCCCCTTAACATTAACAAGAGGTGGTAATTGGTGAATCACTTCCACCTTTGCTTTATCAACCTCTATTCCCCTATCAGAAACTAAGTGCCCTAAGACAACTCCCTCGTTGACCATGAAATGGCACTTCTCCCAGTTAAGCACAAGATTAACCTCAATGCAGCGCTGCAACACTTTATCAAGGTTAGACAGACAGTTATAAAAATCACTTCAATAAACACTGAAATCGTCCATGAAAACTTCCATAATAGATTCAATATACTCTGAAAATATCCCCATCATGTACCTTTGGAAGGTGGCAGGGGCATTACATAAACCAAAAGGCATCCTGCGATAAGCAAACACGCCCTGAGGAGAAGTAAATGTAGTCTTAGCTTGATCGTCTGGGTGGATAGGGATCTGAAAGAACCCTGAATACCCGTTTAAATAGCAGAAAAATTTGTGAGAAGCTAACCTTTCTACCATTTGATCAATAAAAGGAAGGGGAAAGTGATCTTTCTTGGTGGAGACATTAAGCTGTTTGTAATCTATACACATCCGCTAACCAGTCACTACTCGAGTAGGTATTAACTCATTCTTATCATTCTTAGCCACAGTTGTCCCTCCTTTCTTCGGGACCACCTGTACTGGACTCACCCATTTGGAATGAACAACAGAATAAATAATACCTGCGTCGAGCAGCTTCATTACCTCAGCCATCACAACATCTTGCATCTTCTGGTTCAGTCTACGCTGACCCTGTCTGCAAGGTTTGTGATCTTCCTCCACCTCTATCCTGTGCATACAAATATCGGGACTAATCCCCTTGATATCGTCCAATGAATAACCCAGTGCTTTCCTGTTTTTCTTAAGTACAGGTAACAGAGAAGTCAGCTGATCATTATCAAGCTTAGCACTAACAATGACTGGATATTGCTCAGTATCATCTAAGAAAACATATTTTAGATGAGAAGGAAGAGGCTTACGTTCCGGTACCTTTACCTCAATGGAGCAAAGAGTGCTAATCATCTGATCCACTTGCTCTCCCTCAGCGTCGGTGAGTTCACGCTCATCTAAATCATCTATAAGCAATTCCAACAAAGCGTCATCGTCATCTGGGCTATCTTCACACTCATCAAAGAGCATAAGAGCTTTTAGTGGGTCTTTCATGAAAGAACCCGACCAGAAGTCATAAATAGACTCTTCAATAATATCAACCGAATAACAAGTATCCTCTATCATTCGCCGAGCCAAAGTACTAGGCAGACTAAAAGTGATCGCGTCATCCCCTACTGCAAGAGTCAAACGCCCTTGTTTGACATCAATAACGGCCCCAGCTGTACAAAGGAATGGTCTTCCTAAAATAATTGGGGTCCGGGTGTCCTCAGCTATATCTAGAACAATGAAATCCACTGGAATAAAGAGCTTGCCTATTTTCACAGGCACGTCCTCTAAGACACCTAAGGGCCTCCTAACAAATCTATCAGCCATCTGTAGGTTAATGTTAGTCACTTTGAGATGACTCATATTCAGTTTCTTGCAGACAGATAGGGGCATGACACTGACGCTGGCTCCTAAATCACAAAGAGCCTTATCAATAACCACATTGCCTATAATACAGGTAATAGAAAAGCTGCCCGGGTCTTTCATTTTAGGTGGAGCCTTATTTAAAAGTAAATTACTAGACTCTTCCATAAATGAAACCATCTCAAATTCACTTAAATCTCTCTTACGCGTCACAATATCTTTCATAAACTTAGCGTAAGTAGGTACCTGAGTAACAAGTTCGGTAAAAGGGACAGTTACCTGGAGGTTCTTCACAACGTCCACAAACTTACCGTACTGTCGCTCGATCCTCGCATCCTTCAGACGACCTGGGAAGGGTACTCTGGTAGCAATAAGTGGACCCGCATCTTTCTCTTTACCTTTACCGGTGCGTGACATCTCCACAGCAGGGGAAGATGACACGGTAGCGGAATTAGATAGTAAAATAGGATCTCCGCTGCTTCTGGTACTCGATCGAGTACTTTTATCACTCGATCGAGTGGTTTCACATTGGGAATTACTCGATCGACCATAATTATTACTCGATCGAGTGATCTCTTTATCAGGCTTACTCGGTCGAGCATTTTTATCACTCGATCGAGTGATTTCTTCAGCAAATTTACTCGATCGAGTAAGAACATCACTCGATCGACCATTATCAATTTGTGCACTTCTCGATCGACCACTATTTTCACTCACATCTAGTGATGGGATGAACTATTTCACTCGATCGAGTAGATATTTCACTCGATCAAGTATCTGGAACACACGCAACAAGGATTTCCTCCAAAAACTCATCCATATCATATTCCGGGGTATCTTCAGCTATCAAAACCCCGTCTTCTGGTACTTTTGGCCCCTCATGAGTAAGGCCAACTTGGAGATTCGTTCCATTGACTGGATCGCATGTTGGTAGAAGTTTGGCTTGGTCTTTCGCGAGTGTTAGCTGCGCGACTTGTTCTCTCAATTCCGCTATGACAGTTTCTTTCCTATTGCACTTCTCACCAAACTTTTGTGTTATGGTTAACATCAAGGATTTCAGTTCGGCAATTTCTTGATTTGCAGGAGGAGAAACCGGTTGTGGTGCTGGCGTAGAAAGGGTAGAAACATTCTTCATCTCTTCATAAAGTTGAGAAAAAGGAACTCCTTTCTTGTATTTCTGATAAGCAAGGACGCGCTCTATATTTGCCAGGCACTCAATTGGGTCATGCCCTTCCATGCCACATCTACCACATAGCTCCACGTGCTCAGTAATCGAACAAACCTGTGCACTCTCGCCTATAGCTTCTGTAATCTCTACATTACCTAGACCTTTGCTAGGACCATCCACTGCAGCTGCTACCAACTCATTAACTTGCTCACTACCATGGGGATTTAAATATTCAGAGACATGAATAGCCATATCCTCAATGAGACGCCACCCTTGGTCATCTTCAACATTCTTCGTGAATCTCCCTTTAGCTACGTTGTCAAGAATAGCTCTCTGGCTCCGATATAACCCGTTGTAAAATTGAGTACAAAGGAACCAACGTTTGAACCTGTGATGAGGCACAGAGCGGACAAGCTTCTTGGATCTAGTCCAAGCCCCATCCAAGTTTTCAGTAGGTGGTTGCTTAAAAGAACTAATCTGAGCTCTCAAGGTATTGGTGTGCTGCGGTTGGAAATATCTCTTGTAAAAGGCAAGAGCAAGAGAACTCCAGTCGGTTACACCGGCTGCCTCCCTATTTAGATCTCTCAACCATTCCCGGGCATCATCAGTTAAAGAAAAGGGAAAAAGAGCCCCCTTCACTTTGTCTTGTGTCACCCCAGTAGAAAGAGGAATGGTAGAGCAATACTCTGCAAACAGCTCTATATGCCTGCATGGATCTTCTTCAGGTACCCCCCTAAAGAGATTTCTCTCTACCAGCTGTATGTAAGATGGGTGGATTCAAAAGATTCCCGGATCAGTAATGGGTAATAGGAAACCTTTTGGAAGCGAATCCACATTAGGCTATGAATGGCTGGCTAAATTAGGCATTCTGGCAAATAGACTTTACAAAGCAAACAAATAACCTGCAAAACTAATCAAAAACTTTGCAGAAATGAGATCAGTCTCAAGGAATAAATTCCTTGAGACGAGAAACAAACTTAAATAAATCAAAAAAATTACGCCACCTCCCCGGCAACGGCGCCAAAAATTGACAGGGCAGTCGTATACCTATCAAAAATAACCCACTGGCTCTAACTAATATAGCTAGGGAAGTCAGGTCGATCTCCACAGGGAGATGGCGAAATGTCAGCTTTGTCTAACTTCGTCTCGGTAACCAAATTGGGGGGTTTTAATTGTGTTGTTCTAAAACTAAAGAGAGTAAGAAAGAGAATAAAGCAGAGAGAAGGAATCAAGCAGATAGAGAAAGCAGCTAAGACAGACGGTTCACCATGATCATTCGGTCAAGTAATCTAGGTCTCAGGTCAATTAAAGTATGATCTAAGGAGTAGTGAATATCTCCTTTCGGTCTCAATTCGCCCTAAAGCATAAATAGCTTAGCTTTCGCCCTAACAATAATGCCCTATTGTTCGCTACTAGTCTCGCCTCTTCCAACCTTTCGGTCCAGATCAAGGGTCACTATGATATAAATGCCTAATTGCGTCGACTCAATTAAACAGATACATATAAATGCAGCAGTTAACAACCAAGACCACACCAGCATTAACCTAGTAAATCGATTATTATCCGTTCATAATTATGGATCCCCTTTAGTCTTAGAAAAAGGGAATTAGCTATGCATCATCATCGAGTTAACAATAATAACATATAGATAATCGAAATTAAACATACTAACGAGGCTAAATAAGATTGAATAGAGTAATGATGAAAGTAATAAAGAGAAATAGCAGAACAATAATAACGATTAAAGGATTAAGGAAGAATAATAATACCAATACAAATCGGAATTCGAGTAGCAGGAGGGTAGAAGGAGAGCAAAATCCAAGAACAATAGTTAAAGATAGGGTAAAAGTCAATGACAGGAGTTACGCAGTCTAGTGTTCTTTTAACATACGAAAATCCTCTCCTAAACCTAACCTGTGGACTAATTACAAAAGCCCATACGAAATTAGGCGGAAAATAATCTAAAGCAGGCTAAACCTCTCGATCGAGTGGAAATAAACCACTCGATCGAGTACTCCTTGCAATGTCTTCTCGTTTGAACACTCGAACCAATCGATCGAGCAACATTGAATAAATAAAGCATTCGATCGACTAGAAAACTAATCGATCGAGCTGTTTAGGTACGTTAGACATTGAAACACCTCCCGAAACCATCTCACGCGTCTTCCAAGTGTTAGATTTCCAAGCTCCAGCTCCTCGTTCTCCATAAATGCATGCAAACGGGACGAATTAAGGCTCGATTTAGCTCCTCTTTGGTTAATTCCTGCAAATTACATAAAACGAACAAAAGTAGAATATTCGGGGGTATTTGTAGACAAATACTACATAAATAAAACAGAAATGCGTGTAAAAATGAGGTAAAAACCTTATATAAAATACACGCATCATATTTCTTGAAGTACTAGTTTGGCTTCGTCAGGCTCCAAGCATCTCAAGTAGGGTCCAGCCTGCGATCTCTTGAACAAGGTGTTATTGATGATAGCATAAGTTGAAGTTCTAATTTTAAAAGCCCTTGCCTCATGTCTTCCTTGAGACTGTATTCCTCGGAGAAACCAATCAGAATAGGGTTTAGTCCAAGAGTTACTACCCTGATTGGCAGGATTGACCTGTTCAGGTTTGCTATGGTTGGCTCTAATAAGTGCACAATTGGTATTTTGTCGAAAACAGTGGGGGTGAAATTTGAACCTAGGCTGGCCAGAGCATCAGCCTGGGTATTCAGGTCTCTTGATATTTGATCTATGTCAAATAAAGCAAATTTAGCGGTAAGTTTTTTTGCATATTCTAAATACGAAATCATTTTTGCATCCTTAGCCGTATGAATTCCCTTTATTTGATTGGCAATTAAGAGTGAATCAGTTTTTACCTTTAGGTTTTCAACACCGAGATCTGAACATACCTTTAAGCCTGCTATCAGGGCTTCATATTCTACTTCATTGTTGGTAGCTTTGAACTCATAGCTTACAGCCTGAGCTATTACGTCTCCCTGTGGTGATTTAAGTACTAGTCCTAACCCTGTCCCCCTGGCGTTGGATGCCCCATCTATGAATAGGGTCCATTCTTGATCTAGGGTTTTATTTTCTAATTGGTTGACCTCTTTTATTAGGTCTGGTTCCAGGTTAGGGCTAAAATCAGCCACAAAGTCTGCTAGGGCCTGCGATTTAATCGCTGCCTTGGGTTCAAAGAGATGTCATATGTGCTAATCTGTACTGACCATTTGGCCATCCTGCCTGAAAGTTCAGGTTTACGCAGGACAGATTTTATGGGTAGAGTGGTCCTGACTATAATGGGGTGACTTTCAAAATAGGGTCTCAACTTGGTACATGACATAATTAAAGCTAGAACGTATTTTTCAAGTAGTCCATACCTCAACTCAGCATCTAGCAGGCTTTTACTTACATAGTAGACTTGATGTTGCTGCCCATCCTGTTCTTTCACCAGGATCGGCTGATTGATTGTTGTGTCGGTGATGTGAGATAGGAATATCTTGACAGAGGTTCTCCCTTTTCGGTTTAGCCAGTAAGGGTGGAGATGACAAATAGGATTTTAGATCCTGAAAAGCTGCCCCATGCTCATCCGTCCACTGGAATTGTTTATTTTTCCTGAGGAGGTTATAGAATGTTTTGCATCTCTCAGAGGATCTTGATATAAAGCGGTTTAGGGCAGCTACCCGGCCTGTCAATTGTTGGATATCCTTGACAGACTTTGGTGACTATAGTTCCAGGACAGCCTTTATCTGTTCAGGGCTAGCTTATATGCCTCTCTTTGTGACCATATATCCAAGAAATTTGCTGCAGAGACTCCAAAGTGGCACTTTGCAGGGTTTAGCTTCATGTTATATTTTTCTAATATCTCAAATGCTATTTCTAGATGCTTCACATGATCTTCTGCATTCTTGGATTTCACCACCATGTCGTCTATGTATACTTCCATGATGTCACCTATCTGGTCTTTAAACATCATGTTGACCAGGTATTTGAGTACGTTGCCCCGCATTCTTCAGGCCGAAAGGCATGGCGGTGTAGCGAAGATATGCCTCGATCGTAATGAATGCGATACTCTCTGGTCAGCAAGGTGCATCTTTATCGATTGAATCCTTTGGAAGCATCCATGAATGTTAGCATTTCGTGGCCTGCTGTGGCGTCTACCATGGTATCAATATGAGGCAGGGGGAATGGATCTTTAGGACAGGCTTTGTTCAAGTCAGTGTAGTCCACACAGACTCTCCACTTTCCATTCTTTTTCTGCACAACAACTACGTTAGCCAGCCATTCAGGGTACATTAATTCCCTGATAATCCCCATATCCAAGAGTTTTTCTACTTCCTCATTTATTATGGTGTTTCTTTCAGCGGCAAATTTGCGCCTTTTCTGTTGTACAGGCTTAAAAGATGGGTCAACATTGAGCTTATGAGTAATTATATCAGCGCTAATTCCAGTCATATCAAAATGTGACCAAGCAAACCAAGATGGTTTATTTTTATTGGATTTTACCAGTTCAGGCCTGACACTATCTGGTGCGTCAGATCCTATCAAAACATACCTATCAGGGTACTCATGGTCTAAGATTACCTGATCTGTTTCCATTCTGGGAGGTGCCACATAAGTGCTCCTGACAGGGTACTGTAATTGCTATGCCAGGGACTTACCTGCCTTGGAAGGCTTCAAGGCTGCTGTGTAGCATTCCTGGGCTGTCTTGTGATCCCCTTTGATTGTGGCTATGCCCCAATTTGTTGGTATCTTGATACACTGGTGATAGGTTGATGGTACGGCCTTGACATTGTGAATCCAGGGTCTTCCCAGGATAGCATTGTAGGATGACAGGCAGTCAAGGACTCCAAATTTCTCATAGGATGAGACTCCTTCCACGTAGGTTGGGAGGTGGATTTGGTCGTGAATCCCTCGCGGGGTTTAGTTTTCAGTACTTGTTGTTAGGAGCACCTAGATCAAAACACAATTTATAACTTCACCAACAACTCTACAATTAGTAAAGAGGCAAGTAAAGGTCGGATCCTAAGGGACGGGAATTGAGATGAGATTTCTATTGCAACTAGCGGTGTCTAAGGGTGTCACAATTGGGGTTTCAAGTAGAAGATCACTAAACTAAATAGCAATGAAAGTAAACAAGCAAGATGAACTAAAAAGGATGTAAACAATTGATAAAAAGGCACTAGGGTGTCATGGGGTCATAGGGGATTCATGGGAATTGATCATACAAACATATTCTCAAGTTATAAGCAAGCAATTATTGTTGTGATGGATCGAGTTGGTTTATATCTTACAATCCTAGGAAAGTTTGGGTCCCGGAGCCGAATCTATTAGATTGTACAACACCTACAAGTCGACTTAATCTTCCCTACTCAACAATATGCATGGTCTAATGAGACTCGAGTTGGTTTATGTCTTACAAGTCTCATTGAAAAGATAGGTGATAGGTGAAAAATGCAAGGATTCATAGGCTCACATTTCATCAAACATAACATGTGCATAAGTTGAGATCACAACAAGCAAGCAAATAAACTATGAAAGCATATTAATTTAAGCATGAATCATTCCCCATGTTGGTTTCCCCTAATTACCCATTAACCCTAGCTAAGAAAACTACTCACTCATTATCATGTTGAACATGCTAGCAAGGTTGTCAATCATACCAACAAAGTGAAACATGATGAATAAATGAAAGTGATTAACAATAATTAAAAAGGGATTAAGAGAATTATACCTACTAATGATTCCAATAATAAAGCAAAGAATAAAAGAAGTACTTGATGCTTGATTGGAAGGTTGTCAATCTCCCAATAATAACCCAAATAATCTTCAATTACCCAAAATAAAGGATGAACAAGAGAGAGATTAAGGAAATAAAACTTGTATTAAAACTTAATTAAATGTTGATTACAACATTAAAGAGAGATTTGAGTGATATTAACTACTCTAAAGATTGCTAAGAAGAACCTACTCCTCTAGTTAGACTAATGGGGTATTTATAGTGGGGATTAGGTACATAAATTAGGGTTAACTAAGGGCTTAAATGACGATTAAGTCCCTTGTTGAGGAATCGCCGGTCTCTAGGGAGACTCCGGTCTCTAGAAAAAGATGTGCATCCTTCCTTGAAGCTTGTAGAAGACGAAATGGAACTGTCTGGGAATCCGTGCGTCTTTAGCACCGGACGGGCGGATTTGGCAGCTTCTCCCTGGGCGTACAGCTAAGGAAGACGCTAGGATTGTGGAGTGAAGACGGGCGTATTCTAGGCAATCCGCACGGATTGTCAGGCAGTCTCGTTCCTTCTTCTTTTCTTCCTTTTTCTTCATAAAATCCTTGAGGATTTCCTCGGGGATGCAAGGATCTTTTCCCATCATTGCCCATCTACTATAGTATGTACAAAGGCCTTCTAATCTTGTCTCTCCTTGATTCTTGGTCATTGAATTCAATAAATTTAGTCTCATTTTGCCATGAAAATGCAAGGTTTGCACTCCTTTCCTACTAAGGACACAAAACCTCAAAGAATATGCAAAACAAAGAACTAAAGACAATAAATGACCCAAATATGCACTAAAAAGCATGGGAACAAGACTAATTCGGGGACTAAATATGCTCTCATTATGGTCACATCAAATATCCCCAAACCAATCCTTTGCTCATCCCGAGTAAAGAGGTGACAAAGACTAGGACCATTATTTAAACTAACCTAATAACATAGCCGATATGAGACAATTAGCGGGTCTCACTCCGCCCCTTCAACTCACAACAAGACAACCATGAGGTAGGATGCCTTCTTGCAAGGCAAGGTGGGTCTTGCCAAAATGGCGACACATCCAAACATTAAGCACACAAAATCAAGTAATGGATGCATCTACAACAGAATAGCAACTTTCCTCATCTAAGTGGCGGAAATTATCTACAAGGGAAGTAATTCAAGGGTACACACTCCTTCATAGATGAAATTTCTTCAAACTACTAAGCCTACAAGGATACCAATAAATCACCTCCAAGTTGTGTCAAGCTAGGGTACCTTTGTCCTCAATCGTTAAATGCTTTTGTCAAGAATAGAGTCCCTATGGTGTTAGAAACACTGGAGGATCGCGGAATTCCCCTTCTCGCCTAGACAAGAAGAAGGGTCGTCCCCTCTCTACCATGTACAAAAATGGATACGATGGATAAAGGGATCGATTGTATTTGAGTTTCATTTGGGAGTACGCTTTTGTTGTTGTTTTTCCCCCCAATTTCTTGTGGCATATAACATTTGAGAACACTTTCTTTTGCCATTTCTTTTGATATTTGGCAATTCAATACTTGACAACTTTTAAACTTTTTGCATTTTCTTTTTGAACATTTTCAAAGTCACCCCATATGTAGTGAGGGTGCCTTATATTTGAAGCTTTAGGAGTCTATTTTCGCTCCTCTTTTCATTTGATGCATTTTTGCAAACTTTCTTTCACTTTTCATTTCATTTCTTGAACTCAAATTTGAACAATTTCTTTTTTGTGCCCATTCCCTTTGATGACAAAAATGTGGTAGAACATGGATGATGGATGCATGGTTTCAAGGGTCACCTTGGAATAAACGGTAGCCAATGAGTTATCACACCACAAGGTACTCTTGACTAGGCCTTAATCCATGGGTCAAAGGATACTAGCATGACACATCCTAGGGTGTTTTACAAGAATTCTAACAAGCAAAGTCTTAAGAAGAAAAAGCATATACTAGGGCATATATACACTTGTCAAACTTCCCAAGTAGACGGTTTCGGAAAATTTTTCTAACATGCAAACTACATGCCATGATGCAACTAACATATATACATCCTAATGCAAATGATTCTACCAACTAATATGACATATAAACTAAATGCAAGTCCTAAGTTCATATTATTTTACCGCATCAATCAAAATAACCCCACATAGTCATTAACATAAAGAGGAAAAAGGAGATTGGAAAGATCATACCATGTGGTCTTCAATAATCCTCATGTCTCGGATATGGCGTAGTCAATCAATGTGAACAAGGATGAACATACACAATATATACAACAATATATATACATGATTATACTACAAAGGAACTGAACTTGTTTTTGGTTTTTCAATTTTTCAAATTTTTGTGGTTTTTCGAAATTTTTTGGATTTTTGAATAAAAGCTAAGTTAGAATTCCCCATCCCCACACTAATATGGGCATTGTCCTCAATGGCCAAAATGATGGGAAATTATGCAAACATGATGCATGATTTCTACACTAAATGCAAGCTACAATAATCTACACTACTTGATGCATGGGTTTTTGTTTATGACGGAGAGCATAATTTAGATTACCTGCCGTTGCGTATGCATGTACTTCCCCAAACCGAGGTAGACATTATTTCTAATGTCCTAAAGTTGGGGTAGTTCATGCACACAAGATGCAATGCTTGAAACTAAATTGTCATTTTGGATTTTCAAAAGTGGGAACAATGAAATAAGAACACCTCAATGGGGCCGAGGTGTTAGTCCTCTATGTTTCTAGGACTCTCCAACCATGATCAAGATAAAATAAATAAAACAAACAAAGAAAGAAGTAGACAAACCTCAAGAGGGTAGGAGCCTCCAAAGCTTTCTAGTCTTCCACCATATCATCATTGTCATCATCTTCCTCAATTGAAGTGGACTCATCACCACTTCCCTCTTCACTTCCTTGCTCACTTCCTTCATCATCCTCTTCTTCTTCTTCTTCTTCATTAGCCTCTTCATCAATGCTATCA
This sequence comes from Silene latifolia, assembly GCF_048544455.1. NCBI lineage: Eukaryota > Viridiplantae > Streptophyta > Magnoliopsida > Caryophyllales > Caryophyllaceae > Silene > Silene latifolia. The sequence goes on from NC_133534.1 coordinate 121,032,410, forward strand.
ACAACAAACTCATCACCGACAACCTCATCGTCACCCGGTATCTCACCCCTGGATGCACTTGGAAAGAAGACTTCCCTATCCGCCCAACTAGGCAAAGGACATGAAGGATAAAGTAATACTTGCCTAGCTAAATGAAGGAGGGGTGGATATTGGGCTAAGTATGCATCTTCCCGATCCTTATAAGCTTGTTTGTGCATCTCTTGCATAAGTAGAGTCATGTAGTCATTGCTTGCTTTAACACCTTCGGGTTTGAACTCTTGATACTTGAATGGATAGGGTGGTGTGACAATGGAGGAGGAGGGCATTTCAATTTTACCCCTTTGTTGACGGATGATGTATTCGGCTTCTTTTGAGAGGGGAAGAAGGTAGTTGGTCCGATGGACACTCAAACGGCATATCTTGGAAGGCAAAGTAAAAGATCTAGCTTCATTGGTGAGCCACCCATATTTGGTGTCAAGAGGGTTATGAGTGACCCACTTGTACTTATTAATCATGGCATCCATGTCAATGAGATGACCCCCCTTTTTCGCCACATACTTGCTATCCTTGTTGAAATTCGGATCAAAGTACTTAGCCAAAAGAGTGACTAGACCTCCATTTACAATAAAAGTGGTGCCTTGCTTTCCACAATCAACATTTAGCCATCTTTCCACCAAAAGCCTTAGAGCATTGTAAGGCTTGGTGAATTCCCTTCCAATATTTAAGGCCGACTCAAGTAGAACACAATCGGGCTTGGTAAAGTGGTTAGTGTCTTTTCTTGCAATGATAGTATTCCCGATGACCTTGTGCCACACTCTAATGCCCGGATGGTGGATTAATAGAGCGCGTCTAGCATGATAGTTCTCAAATTTCCTCCCGGAAATCGCCTCCCAAAGAGGAGCGGGGTCATACTTTTCGGGATCTTGTAATAACTAGGTGAATCACTAAGACCCAATACTTTACCCAATTCATCAAAGGTGATGCTCCTACTCACATTGGCAAGGCGGAACTCGTTGTTTTCTCTAGTCTCTACCTTAGTCACTTTCAAAGAACTCAAGAATTCTAAGATAAGGGAGGGGTATGTCAATTCTCTTGTAGTAAACAATTTTCCCAACCCCATGGCTTCAAAGAAGGCTTTTGTTTGTTCAAGGATACCCAATTTGTTCAAGGCATCTTCACATATGAATTTGGTGGATAGAAAGGATTTTCTAGCATACTTGGCAAATGTATCCCTATAGGAGTTAGAAATGAAAATTACCTCCGGATAGTTTGATAATTGAGCAATTTTCGGAGTTGTTGATGTTGTTGCTTCCAAGGGAGGTGGTTGTTGTTGAACTTCCAAGTTTGATCTAGCTACCACCATAGCCAATGAGGCTTTCTTTGCTTGAAGACATTTTTGTCTTGTCGAGAGTGCCTTTGCCTTAGGTGCCTTTGTTGATCCTTTTGTCCTTGCCATTGATGATTATACCAAGAAAAGAGTTAAAATCTTCAATTTCCAAATATACCCTAATCGATTTTAAGATGAAAGGCTTTGCCTTTATAATTTCAAAAGTCGACTCAAAGGTTGAAGATTTTGGTGCTTGGTTTGATTTTTGTTGGAAGAGGAGTGATTAATTGTTGTTAAAAGGATGTCTGGATTTGATTTTGTTGAATTTGGTTGAGGAAATCTTGTTTTGGTGATGGAGAGGATGAGGGTTTTGAGTTTTGGGGTTTATGGGTAGTGTTTTGAATGAATGAATGAAGAAATGAATGTGGGATGGGGTATTTAAAATACCCAAAATTTTCAAAAACTGCAGGGGAAGACGGGCGTATTTCCTTCGGGACGCTCGGATTCTGCCTTTTTTTGGTTCAGGATTCTCTCTAAAGACGGGCGTCTTTCAGCAAAGATGCTCAGATTCTTTGTTTGCAGGACGGGCGTCTTCTACTGAAGACGGGCGGATTCTTAGACAGTGAGCTTTCTTGTTTTACACTGGCAGAAAGATGGGCGTCTTTCCTTCCAAGACGGGCGGATTTCTAAAGACGAGCGTCTTCACTACCAGGACGCTCGGATTCTTCGACAGTCCCAAAATTTCAAATTCTAAGTTTAAAATGGACGGGCGGATTCTGGCAAAGACGGGCGTCTTTCCTGAAGACGAGCGGATTCCCGTGCAGACGCTCGGATTCTCCCTGTTTTACCCGGATTCATTTCCATCCGTGCACTTGCATATCCCTTGTCATTTTTCATTCTTCAAATCCCGTGTTCTTCATTGTAGGGGCACTACTAAGGCATGAATAGCCTAGGCAATTGCTATCCCCACACTAAGCTAAAGCACTACACATCAATTGAATCATTAGTCCCTCCCTCACTTCTCTCAAAAATGATAATTATCTTGATCAAGGCATAAAAATCCAAAAATGCAATGTAAGAATTAAAATGCGAGTTAGGGAGTTAGAAATATTTACAAATGGTGGTTTAGGGAGGACTCCACCAAACTCTCATCCTTAGTGAGATGTCATGGGGGCATGTCCAAGGTGTTGTTGATGTTGCTCAACACCTTGAAGAAGTAGTCAAAAGCTTGTTCATTATCATGATAAAGATCTTCAATAGACCTTTGCCCTTGTTGTCGGTCTCGATCGATAGCATTACCAATATAGGGATTGCAAATCCCTTCAAACTCATCGTCCCAAAGACCACAAACTTCATCTACTTGATCACTAAAGATCTCTTGAGTTGATAGAGACAACTCTCCCATTTTCTTGTCTTGGCTAATGAGGCCATCCTCTTCATTGGTTGACTTTGGTGAGCTTTTCAAGCTCTCTTTGTTACAATTCACTTGCTCTTTGAATGGAGCATCTTCAATTTTCTTCTTCCATTGGAATTCCGACTTCTTTCTATCATCCCTCCGTCTATAATGATCAACCATAAACTATGGTTCATGAAAACGGGGAGCTCTCATGGTCTTGTCAAGATTGAAAGTTATGCTCTCATCTCCCACTTCTAGAGTGAGCTCTCCGTGCTTCACATCAATCACCGCACCCGCGGTGTGTAAGAAAGGTCTTCCTAGAATGATTGGAATGTTGGAGACTTCTTCCATGTCAACAATGACAAAGTCCACCGGGATGAAAAATTTCCCAACTCTTAAGGGAACATCTTCCCATATCCCTAATGGTGTCTTCGCCGATCTATCGGCCATTTGGAGTGTGATATTGGTGCATTTAAGCTCTCCCATCCACAACCTTTTACTCACCGAGTACGGCATAACACTCACACTAGCCCCTAGATCACATAAGGCTTTGTTGATCATGGTGTCGCCAATGGTACACGTTATTGAGAAGCTTCCCTGATCTTTGAGTTTTGGAGGTGAACTCCCTTGAAGTATTGCGCTACTCACCTTAGTGAAGGCGATAGTCTCAAGCTTCCGGATCGACTCCTTCTTTGTGAGGATGTCTTCCATGTATTTTGCATAGGCCGGCACGTGATTGATTAATTCCGTGAAAGGAATCGAGACTTCCAAATTCTTCACAATTTCCATAAATTTTCCAAGTTGGTCATCAAATTTGGGCTTGGCTTGACGACTTGGAAAATGAAGTCTAATCACAATGGGCTCCTTCTCCTTGACCTTGTCTTCATTTTTCTTTGAAACTTCTTCTTTTGATGGTTCTCCATCCATGGAGTCTTGCACAATTTCTTCTTTGTCACTAGCTTCCACAACTTAATCCTCAACTTGCTTCTTCGGTGCTTCATACCTTGTACCACTCCTCAAGTGAATGACACTAACCGTTTCATGTCTTGGGGGATTACTTTGAGGTGGTAATTGCCCCTTTTGTCTTTGTGAGCTTGAATATGCTAGTTGAGTCAATTGGGTTTCCAACATTTTGGTGTGAGCTAGGATGTTGTTGATGGTGATTTCCTTTGCTTGACTATCTTTTTGCATTTGAGTGAAAAACTCTTGTTGATTCTTTTGCATTTGGAGGACCACTTTTTGAACATCGAAACCTTGGTCATTTTTTTGATATGGAGTTTGATTTTGGTAACCTTGGTTTTGGTTTTAAAAGGGTCTTTGATTTTAGTTTCTCATGGGAAGTGGGGTGTATGTTGGTTGAGGGTTTTGAACATTTTGGTTTTTGTATGAAAGATTTGGATGGAATTTGGTGTTTTCATTGTAATAGTTTGAATAAGGGGTACCACTCTTGTATGCTTGGAAAGCATTCACTTGTTCATTTGTTCCCCTACATTCACTTTGGTCATGTCCCAAAGTTCCACAATTCTCACATATCCCACTTGGGATTGATGAAGATGCCGTCATGGCATTAACATGATGCTTTGGTGATTTTGAGGCTTCTTCAAGTCTAGCCATAGCTTTTTCAAACATCAAATTGATGGTATCAATGTGAGCACTAAGTTGAGCGCCCAATTGAGTAATGGAGTCCACTTCATGCTTTCCTCCTCTAGTAGCCTTGCGAGGTCTACTATATTATGAGTTATGGACCGCCATTTCCTCAATTTTGTTCCATGTTTGATTGTCATCAACTTCAGTGAACATTCCATTTTGATCCCATGTTGAGAATGTTCCTTGAATCTTCATAAAGACCGTTCCAAAATTGTTGTACCAAGAACCACTCGATAAGTCCATGGTGAGAACATGAGCGACAAATTCCCTTGAATCGCTTCCAAGCTTCATATAAGGATTCTTCATCTCTTTGCTTAAAGCCCGTAATTTGAGCTCTTAGCATGTTAGTCTTTTCCGGTGGGTAGAACTTTTTGTAGAAAGCTAGAGCCAACTTTTTCCAAGAATCAATTCCGAGAGTAGCCTTATCAAGGCCTTTCATCCATTGTTTCGCGGTGCCAATTAGAGAAAAAGGAAATAAGACCCATCGAATTTAGTCTTGAGTTACACCGGTTTGAGAAATCGCATCACAATAGTCACAAAAAGTCTTCATATGAGAGTGAGGGTCTTCACTAGGCATCCCCCCAAATTGGCTTCTTTCGACTAATTGGATAAATGCGGATTTTGCAATAAAATTTCCGGTTAAGTGTTGTGGTCTGGGAGTACCATTGGGTAGGTTCTCCTCGGTGGGTACGGAATGTGATGAAAACTTAGGCACTGTGGGTTTATTTTGTGTTGGATTTTGTGTTGGATTCTCCTCACCTTCTCTTGCAAAAGGGTTGATGAACTCAATAGTATTTGGTTGAATATCTACAACCTCACCGATACCTCTCAAAGTTCTCCTAGCAAGTCTTCTATTGGTTGTCAAAGTCCTTTCAATTTCGTGATCAAAGGGTAACAACTTACCTTGTGACCTTCTAGACATGCAAAATATCAAACAACTAGGAAATAATTAGAACAAACCTTGAGGAGTTTTACTTCCCCAAGGCAAAGAAAGACACAACTAATAACAATATAAGAAAATCTAAATCAAGTTAACACCGTCCCCGGCAACGGCGCCATTTTTTTGGTCGTGAATCTCTCGTGGGGTTTAGTTTTCAGTACTTGTCGTTAGGAGCACCTAGACCAAAACACAATTTATAACTTCACCAACAACTCTACAATTAGTAAAGAGGCAAGTAAAGGTCGGATCCCATGGGACGGGAATTGAAATAAGATTTCTATTGCAACTAGCGGTGTCTAAGGGTGTCACAATTAGGGTTTGAAGTAGAAGATCACTAAACTAAATAGCAATGAAAGTAAACAAGCAAGATGAACTAAAAGGGATGTAAACAGTTGATAAAAAGGCACTAGGGTGTCATGGAGTCATAGGGGATTCATGGGAATTGATCATACAAACATATTCTCAAGTTATAAGCAAGCAATTATTGTTGTGATGGATCGAGTTGGTTTATATCTTACAATCCTAGCAAAGTTTGGGTCCCGGAGCCGAATTGATTAGATTGTACAACACCTACAAGTCGACTTAATCTTCCCTACTCAACAATATGCATGGTCTAATGAGACTTGAGTTGGTTTATGTCTTACAAGTCTCATTGAAAAGATAGGTGATGGGTGAAAAATGCAAGGATTCATAGGCTCACATTTCATCAAACATAACATGTGCATAAGTTGAGATCACAACAAGCAAGCAAATAAACTATGAAAGCATATTAATTTAAGCATGAATCATTCCCAATGGTTGTTTCCCCTAATTACCCAATAACCCTAGCTAAGGAAACTACTCACTCATTATCATGTTGAACATGCTAGCAAGATTGTCAATCATACCAACAAAGTGGAACATGATGAATAAATGAAAGTGATTAACAATAATTAAAAAGGGATTAAGAGAATTATACCTACTAATGATACAATTATAAAGCGAAGAATAAAAGAAGTACTTGATGCTTGATTGGAAGGTTGTCAATCTCCCAATAATAACCCAAATAATCTTCAATTACCCAAAATAAAGGATAATCAAGAGAGAGATTTAGGAAATAAAACTTGTATTAAAACTTAATTAAATGTTGATTACAAGATTAAAGAGAGATTTGATTGATATTAACTACTCTAAAGATTGCTAAGAAGAACCTACTCTTCTAATTCGACTAATAGGGTATTTATAGTGGGGATTAGGTACATAAATTAGTGTTAACTAAGGGCTTAAATGACGATTAAGTCCCTTGTTGAGGAATTGCCGGTCTCTAGAGAGACTCCGGTCTCTAGAAAAAGATGTGCATCCTTCCTTGAAGCTTGTAGAAGACGAAATGGGACTGTCTGGGAATCCGGGCGTCTTTAGCACGGGACAGGCGGATTTGGCAGCTTCTGGACGGGCGTCTAGAGGGCGAAGACGGGTGTCTTCTGGAAGTTCTGCCCGGGCGTCTAGCTGAGGAAGACGCTCGGATTGTGGGGTGAAGACGGGCGTCTTCTAGGCAATCCGCACAGATTGTCAGGCAGTCTCGTTCCTTCTTCTTTTCTTCTTTTTTCTTCATAAAATCCTTGAGGATTTCCTCGGGGATGCAAGGATCTTTTCTCATCATTGCCCATCTACTATAGTATGTACAAAGGCCTTCTAATCTTGTCTCTCCTTGATGCTTGGTCATTGAATTCAATCAATTTAGTCTCATTTTGCCATGAAAATGCAAGGTTTGCACTCCTTTCCTAACAAAGACACAAAATCTCAAAGAATATGCAAAACAAAGAACTAAAGACAATAAATGACCCAAATATGCACTAAAAAGCATGGGAACAAGGCTAATTCGGTGACTAAATATACTATAATTATGGTCACATCAGGATTTCTCCTAAGGTGCTTCTGGTTTCCCCGCTGAATCCTACTAGGACGCTGGATTTCTTGATGATTTGATCCTCGTTTATATTCATGGCTTTCAGTACGTCAAGCATGATCTGGTTCACTGAGATGCCTCCATCTACCAGGATCCTTCTTACCGTGGCTGTTCCAATCTGCATAGAAAATAACAAGGCCATCATGATGAACATTAGGGATGCCTACCAGGTCGCAATCATTGAAAGTGATTTTTGGGACAAGATCCGGCTTGTAGGGTGACACAGTCCTTGGTGTCCTGGTTATCGTCTTTGCTGCTGAACTTGTCAGGCCGCAAATCTCCGAACCGCCAGATATGAATTTTACTTCATAGATTGGTGGTGGTGGTGGAGGGAGACTACGATCCTGCTTGTGCTCCTGATTTTCCTTATCCTAGTTTGCGTTCTTGCCCTTTGTCTTGAGTAGGTCTTTTAAGCACCCTGATTTTAACAGGTAGGCTACCTCCTTCCTCAGGGTGAAACAATCATCCGTGGTGTGTCCAATATCTATGTGAAATTCGCACCATTTTGAATTGTCTCTTCTGGGATTTTGATTTTCTGACTTCCTGGGCCATCTAGCAGCTGATCCCATGTTATCAAGTCTCTAGATTAATCCTGCAATATCAACACTGATGTTATGTTCGGAGATAGGTGGATAAACTTTAACCTTACCTTGATACTCATGGGCCAGGTTAACTTCTGACTGATCTGGCCTGGAATATGGGGTAGGCCTATAATTGTTCCCTTTGTTGCTTTTCCTATTACTTCTTTCATGATCCTTTGGTCTACTGGGTGATCCAAGTTTGTAGCTTTTATCTTCTTCCAGCCTTATGAAAGCAAGAGTCTTGGCCTGAACATCTTCGAAGGTGTGGCAGGGATACTTAGTGAGTTCGCTGTATAAGTCATTGTATGGTAGTACCCCTGTCTGAATGCCTCCGCTGCTGTTCCAACGTCACACCTGGGTATAGACACTTTCTCTTTGTTGAATCTTGCAAGAAATGTCCTAAGAGTTTCATCAGGCTTCTGTGTAACTAGGTAAAGGTCACTGGATCATTTCTCCAACTCCCTGCTACTTGCAAACTGCTGGTTGAAACTATTGATCAGGTTGGCAAAGGAATGGATGGTGCTAGTTGGCATGTTGATGTACCATTGCAGGGCAGGGCCAGTCAGGGTCGTTCTAAATCCCTTGCACATGCAAACTTGTCTGAACTTGCTGGGAATAGATGCAGCCAGCATTTTCTGCTTGTAAAGAGCCACGTGATTTTGTGGATCTGTGGTTCCATCATAGAGTGAGCTCTCCATGCTTCACATCAATCACCGCACCCGCGGTGTGTAAGAAAGGTCTTCCTAGAATGATTGGAATGTTGGAGACTTGTTCCATGTCAACAATGACAAAGTCCACCGGGATGAAAAATTTCCCAACTCTTACGGGAACATCTTCCCATATCCCTAATGGTGTCTTCGTCGATCTATCGGCCATTTAGAGTGTGATATTGGTGCATTTAAGCTCTCCCATCCACAACCTTTTACTCACCGAGTACGGCATAACACTCACACAAGCCCCTAGATCACATAAGGCTTTGTTGATCATGGTGTCACCAATGGTACACGGTATTGAGAAGCTTCCCGGATCTTTGAGTTTTGGAGGTGAACTCCCTTGAAGTATTGCGCTACTCACATTAGTGAAGGCGATAGTCTCAAGCTTCCGGATCGACTTCTTCTTTGTGAGGATGTCTTTCATGTATTTTGCATAGGCCGGCACGTGATTGATTAATTCCGTGAAAGGAATCGAGACTTCCAAATTCTTCACAATTTCCATAAATTTTCCAAGTTGGTCATCAAATTTGGGCTTGGCTTGACGACTTGGAAAAGGAAGTTTAATCACAATGGGCTCCTTCTCCTTGACCTTGTCTTCATTTTTCTTTGAAATTTCTTCTTTTGATGGTTCTCCATCCTTGGAGTCTTGCACAATTTCTTCTTTGTCACTAGCTTCCATAACTTCATCCTCAACTTGCTTCTTCGGTGCTTCATACCTTGTACCACTCCTCAAGTGAATGGCACTAACCGTTTCATGTCTTGGGGGATTACTTTGAGGTGGTAATTGCCCCTTTTTACTTTGTGAGCTTGAAGATGCTAGTTGAGTCAATTGGGTTTCCAACATTTTGGTGTGAGCTAGGATGTTGTTGATGGTGATTTCCTTTGCTTGACTATCTTTTTGCATTTGAGTGAAAAACTCTTGTTGATTCTTTTTCATTTGGAGGACCGCTTTTTGAACATCAAAACCTTGGTCATTTTGTTGATATGGAGTTTGATTTTGGTAACCTTGGTTTTGGTTGTAAAAGGGTCTTTGATTTTAGTTTCTCATGGGAAGTGGGGTGTATGTTGGTTGAGGGTTTTGAACATTTTGGCTTTTGTATGAGAGATTTGGATGGAGTTTGGTGTTTTCATTGTAATAGTTTGAATAAGGGGTACCACTCTTGTATGCTTTGAAAGCATTCACTTGTTCATTTGTTTCCCTACATTCACTTTGGTCATGTCACAAAGTTCCACAATTCTCACATATCCCAATTGGGATTGATGAAGATGTCGTCATGGCATTAACATCATGCTTTGGTGATTTTGAGGCTTCTTCAAGTCTAGCCATAGCCTTTTCAAACTTCAAATTGATGGTATCAATGTGAGCACTAAGTTGAGCGCCCAATTGAGTAATGGAGTCCACTTCATGCTTTCCTCCTCTAGTAGGCTTGCGAGGTCTACTATATTGTGAGTTATGGACCACCATTTCCTCAATTTTGTTCCATGTTTGATTGTCATCAACTTCGGTGAACATTCTATTTGATCCCATGTTGAGAATGTTCCTTGAATCTTCATAAAGACCGTTCCAAAATTGTTGTACCAAGAACCACTCGCTAAGTCCATGGTGAGAACATGAGCGACAAATTCCCTTGAATCGCTTCCAAGCTTCATATAAGGATTCTTCATCTCTTTGCTTAAAGCCCGTAATTTGAGCTCTTAGCATGTTAGACTTTTCCGGTGGGTAGAACTTTTTGTAGAAAGCTAGAGCCTACTTTTTCCAAGAATCAATTCCGAGAGTAGCCTTATCAAGGCCTTTCAACCATTGTTTCGCGGTGCCAATTAGAGAAAAAGTAAATAAGACCCATCGAATTTGGTGTTGAGTTACACCGGTTTGAGAAATCGCATCACAATAGTCACAAAAAGTCTCCATATGAGAGTGAGGGTCTTCACTAGGCATCCCCCCAAATTGGTTTCTTTCGACTAATTGGATAAATGCGGATTTGGCAATAAAATTTCCGGTTAAGTGTTGTGGTCTGGGAGTACCATTGGGTAGGTTCTCCTCGGTGGGTACGGAATGTGATGAAAACATAGGTACTGTGGGTTGATTTTGTGTTGGATTTTGTGTTGGATTCTCCTCACCTTCTCTTGCAAAAGGGTTGATGAACTCAATAGTATTTGGTTGAATATCTAAAACCTCACCGATACCTCTTAAACTTCTCCTAGCAAGTCTTCTATTGGTTGTCAAAGTCCTTTCAATTTCGTGATCAAAGGGTAACAAGTTACCTTGTGACCTTCTAGACATGCAAAATATCAAACAACTCGAAAATAATTAGAACAAACCTTGAGGAGTTTTACTTCCCCAAGGCAAAGAAAGACACAACTAATAACAATATAAGAAAATCTAAATCAAGTTAACACCGTCCCCGTCAACGGCGCCATTTTTTTGGTCGTGAATCTCTCGTGGGGTTTAGTTTTCAGTACTTGTCGTTAGGAGCACCTAGACCAAAACACAATTTATAACTTCACCAACAACTCTACAATTAGTAAAGAGGAAAGTAAAGGTCGGATCCCATGGGACGGGAATTGAAATAAGATTTCTATTGTAACTAGCGGTGTCTAAGTGTAATACCCGTAATTTGATAATTATTTATATTAATAATTTACGCATTTTAAATAACTAATTATAATAAGCTCATAATTTATAAGCAGGTATATGATGGAATAATATATAATATCATGGAATAATATATATATATATAATATCATGGAATAATAAGTGAGTCGGAAAGTAATTAGGTAATAATAAAAATATTACTAATATTACTAATTATATTATTAATTGTATTTTCTAATAATTAAAGTAATTAGGTAATAAGTTTCCTAATTAGTATTCTATACATCTAAACCTAGACTATATATATATAAAGAAATCTGAAAATAATTCATAAAAAAGAAGGAAGAGATCTAAAAGAAAGAGGGAGAAATCGTCTTGCATAATCGTGTTAAGGTAAGAATTAAAAACCGTCTTAAATTAATTGTATATACTTAAACAGCTTGTAACATTGACAGTTAATGACCACTGTACGCCGCCTTACACGGAACCCTATGGACCACGACTTTGACCATAGGTATAATGGACCACCGTGACCTCAATGGACCATGTCGTGACCACCGACAACCGACCTAGGGTGGAAATTAAGGGTGGTTTACGCGGGTGGTGATGGTTATAGCTGTCGAATTGGAAACCCGAATTAGACCCTTAATTAGATGACCCTTGACCTGGGCTTGGTGGGGTTGTGACGGGGTGATGTAGTCGACCATGGGAGATGTGTCGTGGTGGCTGTGCGTGGTGGTTTTTAGCGGCGGTGGTCGGATTTCGCGAAAACAGGGGAAACAGGGGAAGGATATGAACACGGTTTTAGGACGGGAACCGTGGCCATGTTGGTGGCTATGCCGAGGAAAGGGGACCACCCCTGAAGTCACCTTGAGACAGTGGCGTCAACGGTGGTGGCCATAGGTGGTAGTGGTGACCGTGGAGGTGTTGGCGAGGCGTTATTTACAGGGTATTTGTCGATGTCGGGTTTTCGGTGTATTGATTGTTGTTGTTTCTAGGACGTGTAGGGCAGCCGTGAGTGGTGTTACTGCTGGTTGTTGGTGCGTGGCAAGGGGGTTGGGTGTAGTGGTGGCTCACGGGGTGGTGGCTGCTGTAATACTCCGTATTTATATGTCTTGGGGGTACTCTATCGAGTAGCCTTTACTCTGTCGAGTAAGGGCAAGTTGCGGAATAAAACAGTTTCTGACCTGATGGGTACTTGATCGAGTAGCTGGGGCACTCGATCGAGTAGGGGGGTACTCGATCGAGTACCTTGGGTACTCGATCGAGTGTCCGGTTTTGCGGGGGTTTTTCTCGGGTTTTGTTAATTACGCGATTTAGGTATTTAAACATATTCGTCTTTATTCTAAATCACTTTTTACAAAACCTAAAACCTGTTTAAGAGAGAAAGCAACTAGTCTTCTTCCTAATCGCGTTCTTGGCAATTCCCGGAGTTCAGACGGTCAGTTTGTATCGTAGTTCGCGTCGTGGGATTCCTTGCGTCGAGGGTAAGCTTTTAATATAATTTATATAATGTTTTGTTAAGATTGATGAAACCCTAATTTAGGAATTGGGGGTTTTTATGAGTAGTATTTGAATGGTAGCATCTATGTGTTGTATGGTAGGAGGAGAATTCGTAGAGGAGCCGTTTTGATACTTTGTAGATACCGTCTGCGTGTTGTGCTTTCCGGTAGGATTTCTACTCGTATTAGTCCCATAATGGGATATTGGTGATGTGCTGTAGTTAGTGGTTTAATATGATGATTGTGATTGTGATTGTGATTGTGATTGGTTTCTATGGCTCTCGAGATGCGTTCTCGGCTGAGTGGGGTCACTTGCGGGAGTGATCTCACGCCCTAGTTTCGCCCTTCGTGGAACCCGCCACGAAAGGGGATGTGCACATTAATGGACGGGGTTATCGCTCGTACGATGAGCGGGGCTTAGGTGGGAACGGCTGCGGTCCCCCAGCGGTGGTCCGGTGGACGATCGGTATTGAGATGATGGGAGTTGGTGGTGTGTGTGTGTGTGTGTGTGACGGACAAATTGTCTGTTTGTCTTATTATTGTTATCTATATTGATTGTGTGATTAGTACTGACCCCGGTGTTGTTTTGTAAAACCTGCGGTGATCCATTCGGGGATGGTGAGCAGATATTGAGCAGGTATAGAGATGAGTACGGGGATAGCTGGGATGGCCATGACATGACGATAGAGTCTTCCGCTGTAGTTTAGCATTTATTTACGTTTGATTGAGAACGAGATAGTTTGGAATAATGTATTGTACTTTCGAGTTTGGTTTCGAGGATTGTATTGATTCATTAAACTATTTACAATAAATGTTGTTTTTGTTTTGTCTATTTGATTATCATACCTCGGGCGACCGAGATGGTGATGTCTTCATACCCGAGTGGTCCTGGTAAGGCACTCGGAGTATGGGGGTGTTACAAATGGTATCGAGAGCGACGATCCCGAAACCCGTAACCAATGAACTTAATGAACATAGGGAGTCAATTAAAATGAACCCGGGTAAAAGTTGTAGGAGCTAGTGCAAAGGCTTGGGAGACGTCCTAAAGTCGCAAGGGGTCGCCCTACAACTTTGAACCGGTCACATGGGGGAAATGTGTGTGTTGAGTCATGTGTGTGCTTGGTAAACTTGTTAACAATGTGATGAAGTGAGTTGATTGTTTGGTGTTGAAATAGGAAGTTGAGCATGTGAAAGAAAATGATATGTGGAACATGTTAATGAGATGATAACATGTTGAATGATTTACAAATGTGGCTTTAATAGCATGATGAATTGATCTTGTTGATAGTAGAATAGACACTAGCATATTTATTACGATATCATGTAACTTTATGGAAGTTTAGCATGTTAGTGTATGACGTAATATGCGGGTAGCTTTTACGTATTGGTGGTACTTGATCGAGTAAGGCTGACTCGATCGGATAGGTTTTTGACGATTTTGAGTCCAGAATCGCGTTTTAGGGCACTCGATCGAGTAACTAGGGGTACTCGATCGAGTAGGGGGTCGCTCGATCGAGTAGCCTAGATACTCGATCGAGTGGGTTAGAAATCAGAAGGTCTGTTTGGTTCTGGAGTTTGGGTACTCGATCGAGTACATGGGGGCACTCGATCGAGTAGCCCGTTACTCGATCGAGTGGGTTTGGATACTCGATCGAGTAGGTTCTGGGCAGCGCGTTTTCGTGTTTTGGGGTTTAGTACGTGTGTTTATGTTTACCCTTTCTTGTATAGCTTCAAGATGCCGCCCAAGAGAAATGCTTTGTATGCGAGAGCTGAGCTTATGACTACGGACGACATCGTCAAGATGTTAGAGCACCAGGATGCTCTTACTGAGACCCTAAAGAAAGTGAATGAGGACAAAGATAAGAGTAAGGAGAAGGAGGTTGACCATGCTAAAGTCAGTCTTTATATAGCGAGGTTTAACCCGAAGGAGTACAAGGGAGTTGAGGAGCCTAATCTTCTTGATAGTTGGCTGAGGGAGATGGAGAACATACTAGATTTAGTCCACTGTCCTGATGAGATGAGAGTGGATCAGCTGCATTCTATCCGAGGGAGGCGGTGGCAAGTGGTGGGATTCGGTGAAAGTGAGTGCCAAGGAGATATATACCAACCGGGGATTACCGCTATACCTTGGGAGGAGTTTCGTAGGGGGTGTGAGGAAGGAGTTCGTGCGAGAACATGTGAGGAGTAAGTTGAGAGAGGAGTTCGACAAGTTTAAGATGATCGCCGAGATGTCGTGGCTGAGTACTACAGGCAGTTCAATGAGAAATCTAGATATGCTGAGGATATGGGTTTGAGTGAGGAGAATCTGGCTTTGAGGTTTGAGAGAGGGCTAACCACGAAAATTATGGATAAGTTACCCGTGGGAGTCCTTACTAATGTAAAGGAAGCGTATGAGAGGGCTGGGAGAGCTGAGAGACTAGTGGAGATGGCTCAGGAGAGGTCAGGTGGAGAGAAGAGGAAGTCTGAGAGCGAACGTGGGGGCCAATCTAATTTCAAGAAAGGCAACCACAATCAATCTAAGGGGTTTTCTTCTGGGTCCGGGTTTAGTGCTGGAACTTCCTTTGGGAGAGGCCGTGGGAGTGTGAGCAACAGCTGGGGAGTGACCTGCTTTGGTTGTGGTGGCGTAGGCCACAAGAGACATGAGTGCACAAGTGGGCCAGGATCTTTCCAGAGACCTGCGCAGAGCTTCGCGAGCAACAGACCGGCGGGATCATGGCCAAACCGGGGAGGTCAGAGCTACCAGAGTGGAGGCAACCGCAACGGCGGTAATTCTTATCAGAAGACGCCGACGAACAACAACAACAACAATCAAGGGTCGGGTGCTAAGCCGACCGCATCGCCAAGATCTTGTCCAGGGAGGTGGGCGGAAGACCGATGGCAAGTTGTTCATGATGGACAAGAAGGCAGCTGAGGAGGATGCGCACGTTATCACCGGTACATTCCTTGTTAATGGTATTCCTACGTTTGTTTTGTTTGATTCGGGGGCTTCTCAGTCGTTTGTGTCTTCGAGTCATGTAAAACAGTTGGGTTTGAGAGTATATGAGTTTGTTAGGGAGCAAGTTTTCATACCTTCGGGAGAGTCTGTATCGTGTGGGAGGTTGTTTAGAGATGTATCTTTGATAGTTGGGCAAGTCGATTTCCCTGTAGACTTGCTAGAGTTTCCTTTTAATGGTTTTGAGATGATAGTTGGGATGGGTTGGTTAGGAAAGTATAAAGCTAAGATAGACTGTCATCAAAAGAAAGTGTCCCTAAGAGGCGCTAAGGGTGTTAGTGTGTCTTACCGTGGGTTTCTAGTCAAACCCAAAGTTAAGTTGATTGCTTGTTGTCACCTTGAAGTCGTATATCCGAGGAAGGGATGTCCTCTGATTTTGTGCCATGTGAGAGATGACCGGATAGAGAGCCCGGCAGTTGACGAGATACCAGTGGTGGGAGAGTTTGCAGATGTTTTTCCGGAGGAGATTCCGGGGTTGCCACCGAAGAGGGAGATAGATTTCACCGTTGAGTTGAAGCCAGGGACGGGGCCAATCTCTAAGGCACCGTACCGTATGGGTCCTAAGGAGATGGAGGAGCTTAGGAGGCAGTTAGATGATTTGATAGAGAAGGGATACATTAGACCAAGTGTATCGCCTTAGGGAGCACCAGTTCTTTTCGTGAAGAAGAAAGATGGGAGTTTGAGGTGTGCATAGATTACCGGAGTCGAACCGTGTGACGATAAAGAACAAGTATCCTTTGCCAAGGATAGATGACCTGTTTGATCGGTTGAGTGGTGCAACAGTCTTTTCTAAGATTGATTTGAGGTCGGGTACCATCAGGTGAAGATTAGAGAGGTGGACATACCGAAGACGACTTTCACGTTGAGGTATGGCCATTATGAGTATGTGGTGATGCCGTTTGGGTTGTCTAATGCGCCGGCAGTGTTTATGGATTTGATGAATAGGATCTTCAGACAGTTCTTGGACCAGTTCGTAGTGGTGTTTATCGATGATATCTTAGTCTACTCTAAGACTAAGGAGGAGCATGAGGAGCATCTGAGGATCGTGTTGCAGACTTTGAGGGATCATGAGCTGTATGCTAAGCTGTCCAAGTGTGAGTTCTGGTTGGAGAAAGTTGCTTTTCTGGGGCATGTAATCTCTAAAGATGGGGTAGCTGTGGATCCGGCGAAGATTGAGGCAGTGACAAAGTGGGAAGCACCAAAGAATGTTGCTGAGGTTAGGAGTTTCTTGGGTTTAGCTGGATACTACAGACGGTTCGTGAAAGATTTCTCCAAGATAGCTAGACCGATGACGGCGTTGATGAGGAAAGAGAACAGGTTTCGTTGGGATGAGAGTTGTGAGACGGCGTTCCAAACATTAAAGGAGCGTTTGACCACGCTCTCTGTCCTCGCATTACTGAAGGGAGCGAGAATTTCGAGGTTTATACGGATGCCGCGAAGAATGGGTTGGGGTGTGTGTTGATGCAGAATGGTAAAGTGATTGCCTATGCTTCTAGGCAGTTGAAGCCTTATGAGGAGAACTACCCTACTCATGATCTGGAGTTGGGTGCAGTGGTGTTTGCTCTCAAGATTTGGAGACATTACCTTTATGGAGCAATCTTTAAGGTATTTTCGGATCACAAGAGTCTCAAGTACATCTTCACGCAGAAGGAGTTGAAATGAGAGACAGAGGAGGTGGATGGAGTTGATTGGCGATTACGACATGGAAATCATCTACCATGAAGGGAAAGCCAATGTTGTTCTTTGATGCTTTGAGTAGAAAGAGTGTACATTCTGTGTACAGCTCTATCTTTGATGAGGTGAGAGAGGAGGTAGCGAGCTTTGGGATACATATGATGCAGAAAGGAGATGCCATGGGTGATATGACAAAGACATATGGAGTTTTATGATGACATTCGGGATAAGCGGACTTTGGATCCTAAGATAGTGGAGTGGAGAGTGGGGTAGAGAAAGGGACGGTGTCCGGTTTTCCATTCATACGAGATGGTAGCTTGAGGTTTGATGGTAGATGGTGTGTTCCTAACGATGAGGAGTTGAAAAAGACAATCATGACAGAAGCGCATTGCACACCATATTCAGTTCATCCGGGTGGAGACAAGCTTTACAAAGATTTGAAGAAAACGTTTTGGTGGCCTGGGATGAAGAAAGAGACAGCTGAGTTTGTGTCCCGTTGTTTGACATGCCAGAGAGTTAAAGGGGAACAGAGAAGACCACAAGGTAAGGTTCAGTCTTTGGAGGTGCCTGAGTGGAAGTGGGAATCCATTTCCATGGATTTCATTGTGGGTTTGCCGAAGAGTCAACAAGGGAACAACATGATTTGGGTAATAGTGGATCGCTTGACCAAGTCAGCTCACTTTGTTCCAATGAAAGATACATGGACTAAGGCACAATTGGCTATGGCCTATCGAAAGAACATGCTGAAGTTACATGGAGTCCCTAAGGACATAGTGTCTGACAGAGATGCGAGGTTTATATCGAGGTTTTGGAAGGAGTTGCAGGAATCGTTGGGAACAGCGTTGAAGATGAGTACTGACATTTCATCCTGCGACAGATGGCGGATCGAGAGAACAATCAAGACCCTTGAGGATATGTTGCGAGCTTGTGTGATGGATTTTGGTGGTAGCTGGGAGCAGAGGTTGGACTTGATAGAGTTTTCTTACAACAACAGCTATCACACCAGTATAGGTATGGCACCGTTTGAGGCTTTGTATGGGAGGAGGTGTAGGAGTCCAATTTGTTGGGACGATAGTGCTGAGGCAGTGGTTTTAGGACCAGAGATGGTGCATGAGATGGTTGAACAGATTAAGATGATCAGGGAACGGATGAGAGCAGCCCAGGATCGACAAAAGAGTTATGCAGATCTACATCGTCGGGACATAGAGTTTCAGGTTGGGGACAAGGTTCTTCTAAAAGTGTCTCCTATGCGCGGAGTTATGAGATTTGGGAAGAAAGGCAAGCTAAGTCAGAAGTTTATAGGGCCTTATGCGATCTTAGAGCGAGTTGGGGAGGTTGCGTATCGTCTGGCTTTACCAGCTGCGTTGGAGAGAGTACATAATGTGTTTCATGTATCGCAGCTGCGGAAGTATGTGAGTGACCCGTCACATGTGTTGGAGGCAGAGAGCTTAGAGCTGGATGAGTCTTTATCATATCTGGAGGTGCCTAAGCAGATCCTAGACCGAAAGGTTAGAAAGACCAGGAGTGGTGAGACAGTTTTGCTTAAGATCCTTTGGTCTAACCACGAGACCGAGGAAGCTACATGGGAGGCAGAGGATATCATGAAAGAGCGTTACCCTTCCTTTTTGATCAGGTATGTATGGTTACGGGGACGTAACCTTGTTTCTTTTAGGGGGGTAGGAGATGATCGCGAGCAGTTTTAAAGAGTTTTACACACCTTTTTATATGTTGCGTCGGTAGGTTGTCGGGATGAGTTGGGTAAGTAGCGTGTTTTATGTTGAGTTTTGTTTTGGGTGTTGAGTCGGGAATGTTTTGGAGTACCTTTGTTTTAGTAGTGGTTTGAACTTCGGGGACGAAGTTCCTTTTAAGGAGGGAAGACTGTAATACTCCGTATTTATATGTCTTGGGGGTACTCTATCGAGTAGCCTTTACTCTGTCGAGTAAGGGCAAGTTGCGGAATAAAACAGTTTCTGACCTGATGGGTACTCGATCGAGTAGCTGGGGCACTCGATCGAGTAGGGGGGTACTCGATCGAGTACCTTGGGTACTCGATCGAGTGTCCGGTTTTGCGGGGGTTTTTCTCGGGTTTTGTTAATTACGCGATTTAGGTATTTAAACATATTCGTCTTTATTCTAAATCACTTTTTACAAAACCTAAAACCTGTTTAAGAGAGAAAGCAACTAGTCTTCTTCCTAATCGCGTTCTTGGCAATTCCCGGAGTTCAGACGGTCAGTTTGTATCGTAGTTCGCGTCATGGGATTCCTTGCGTCGAGGGTAAGCTTTTAATATAATTTATATAATGTTTTGTTAAGATTGATGAAACCCTAATTTAGGAATTGGGGGTTTTTATGAGTAGTATTTGAATGGTAGCATCTATGTGTTGTATGGTAGGAGGAGAATTCGTAGAGGAGCCGTTTTGATACAGCTGTAGATACCGTCTGCGTGTTGTGCTTTCCAGGTAGGATTTCCTACTCAGTATTAGTCCCATAATGGGATATTGGTGATGTGCTGTAGTTAGTGGTTTAATATGATGATTGTGATTGTGATTGTGATTGTGATTGGTTTCTATGGCTCTCGAGATGCGTTCTCGGCTGAGTGGGGTCACTTGCGGGAGTGATCTCACGCCCTAGTTTCGCCCTTCGTGGAACCCGCCACGAAAGGGGATGTGCACATTAATGGACAGGGTTATCGCTCGTACGATGAGCGGGGCTTAGGTGGGAACGGCTGCGGTCCCCCATGGCGTAATGGGTCCAAAGTGGACGATCGTATTGAGATGATGGGAGTTGGTGGTGTGTGTGTGTGTGTGTGACGGTTCAGCTGTCTGTTTGTCTTATTATTGTTATCTATATTGATTGTGTGATTAATACTGACCCCGGTGTTGTTTTGTAAAACCTGCGGTGATCCATTCGGGGATGGTGAGCAGATATTGAGCAGGTATAGAGATGAGTACGGGGATAGCTGGGATGGCCACGACATGACGATAGAGTCTTCCGCTGTAGTTTATCATTTATTTACGTTTCAGTTGAGAACAGATAGTTTGGAATAATGTATTGTACTTTCAGTTTGGTTTCGAGGATTGTATTGATTCATTAAACTATTTACAATAAATGTTGTTTCTGTTTTGTCTATTTGATTATCATACCTCGGGCGACCGAGATGGTGATGTCTTCATACCTGAGTGGTCCTGATAAGGCACTCGGAGTATGGGGGTGTTACAGCTGCCGTGCTCATGGTGGGTATCAGGTGGTTGCGTCGTGTGATTGTATGGGGTGTTAGAGGGATGCGGGTTGAATTGTCGTGTATGGAATTTTGGTTTACACGTGAGTAGGGTGATCATACACATTATTGTATTATAATATTTGGGTGAGGGACCCGAGTTTAAATTGTTAGTCGGGTGTTGACACGAGTTTTGAGAAGTCGGGATTTAAATATAATAACTCCGTATTTATCGTATAATTGTTTTATAATTAGTTTAATTATTTAACACGGGTTGAACATTGGTTTAGTTTGTATAGCTTGATATGGGTTTTGACCGATAATTAAGACGGATTTTACATAATAATTTACACGATAACATAATTAATATAATTAAATTATAATTGATTAAAATAATGAATATAATTTATAATTGAATTATTATTATTATTATATTTGTTAGGTGACGGGTTGTTGAAGAGTTATTTGATTGATTTGCTTTGCTTGGATTGCGTAATTGGAGTGCTTGCTTTCGAGGTAGGATAATCTACTCAACTATATCTGGTTTGCGTGTTTAATACGTGAATGTATTGAAAGGATGATTGGTGTATGATTGCTTATTTAATTAAGCTAACTGAGTGATTAACTTTGTTAATTTTTGGAGTTTTGTATATTTTATACGATTATATTGTGGAATGGTTTATGAGAATTGGACTGCCCCAGGCTTAGTCTCTGGTGGATAACGTGAGTGGTGATTGGACTGCCCCAGGCTTAGTCTCTGGTGGATAACGTGTGTGAATAATTGGAAGGCCCCAGGCTTAGTCTCTGGTGGATAACGTGGATGGTTGATGTCGTTATATGACACGTGAGCAGTTGAGATTGGAATATTGACAATTGTGAGAGATTGGTTGTTTTAATGTTTTTTTATCCTACTCAACCTCGTGGTTGACCGTGTATTCGTGAACACCTGTGATGAACCATAATGGGGAGCAGATTTGACAGGTACTAAAGATTACCTGACTTGGGAGCTATGGGATGCGTGAGGACTTGGCCAATCTACCTAGAAGTCTAGACCACATAAAAGATTTTATCACTTATTTATTTTCCGCTGCGAGTTGTATTTATTTTATATTAAGTTTAGTTGGTTAATTTGTAATAAATATGTAATCATTAAAGTTTTATTTAAAGTACTTTGGTGAGTTGGACTTTGTTTTCTACTACCTCGGGAAACCGAGATGGTAACAGTCCTATTTATTTGGGAATGTCTAGTTAAAGGCTCCTGAATAAATGGGGGTGTTACACTAAGGGTGTCACAATTGGGGTTTGAAGTAGAAGATCACTAAACTAAATATCAATGAAAGTAAACAAGCAAGATGAACTAAAAGGGATGTAAACAGTTGATAAAAAGGCACTAGGGTGTCATGGGGTCATAGGGGATTCATGGGAATTGATCATACAAACATATTCTCAAGTTATAAGCAAGCAATTATTGTTGTGATGGTTCGAGTTGGTTTATATCTTACAATCCTAGCAAAGTTTGGGTCCCGGAGCCGAATCGATTAGATTGTACAACACCTAAAAGTCGACTTAATCTTCCCTACTCAACAATATGCATGGTCTAATGAGACTTGAGTTGGTTTATGTCTTACAAGTCTCATTGAAAAGATAGGTGATGGGTGAAAAATGCAAGGATTCATAGGCTCACATTTCATCAAACATAACATGTGCATAAGTTGAGATCACAACAAGTAAGCAAATAAACTATGAAAGCATATTAATTTAAGCATGAATCATTCCCCATGTTGGTTCCCCCTAATTACCCATTAACCCTAGCTAAGGAAACTACTCACTCATTATCATGTTGAACATGCTAGCAAGGTTGTCAATCATACCAACAAAGTGAAACATGATGAATAAATGAAAGTGATTAACAATAATTAAAAAGGGATTAAGAGAATTATACCTACTAATGATTCCAATAATAAAGCAAAGAATAAAAGAAGTACTTGATGCTTGATTGGAAGGTTGTCAATCTCCCAATAATAACCCAAATAATCTTCAATTACCCAAAATAAAGGATGAACAAGAGAGAGATTTAGGAAATAAAACTTGTATTAAAAGTTAATTAAATGTTGATTACAAGATTAAAGAGAGATTTGATTGATATTAACTACTCTAAATATTGCTAAGAAGAACCTACTCTTCTAATTAGACTAATGGGGTATTTATAGTGGGGATTAGGTACATAAATTAGGGTTAACTAAGGGCTTAAATGACGATTAAGTCCCTTGTTGAGGAATCGCCGGTCTCTAGGGAGACTCCGGTCTCTAGAAAAAGATGTGCATCCTTCCTTGAAGCTTGTAGAAGACGAAATGGGACTGTCTGGGAATCCGGGCGTCTTTAGCACGGGACGAGCGGATTTGGCAGCTTCTGGACGGGCGTCCAGAGGCCGAAGACGGGCGTCTTCTGGAGGTTCTGCCCGGGCGTCCAGCTTAGGAAGACGCTCGGATTGTGGGGTGAAGACGGGCGTCTTCTAGGCAATCCGCACAGATTGTCAGGCAGTCTCGTTCCTTCTTCTTTTCTTCCTTTTTCTTCATAAAATCCTTGAGGATTTCCTCGGGGATGCAAGGATCTTTTCTCATCATTGCCCATCTACTATAGTATGTACAAAGGCCTTCTAATCTTGTCTCTCCTTGATGCTTGGTCATTGAATTCAATCAATTTAGTCTCATTTTGCCATGAAAATGCAAGGTTTGCACTCCTTTCCTACCAAGGACACAAAACCTCAAAGAATATGCAAAACAAAGAACTAAAGACAATAAATGACCCAAATATGCACTAAAAAGCATGGGAACAAGGCTAATTCGGGGACTAACTGTGACACCCTCATTTCTAGCAAAAGATAAAGGCGTAAATTCTACGGAAAAACTGACAGGATATGTTTGTAATTGGTTCAACTAGATAAAACCTGTAATTCCAAAACCTTTCCTAAACCATTCACAAACATTTCCAACTTAAGAGTGCTCAAAACCTGCAAAAGCTAATGAACTAATTTACATAACATAACTAAAGATAAGAAAATATAGTGATACAAACCAAAATAAAAGAGGGAGACATATGTCCCTTCAAAATATATACACAACCAACTATTTAAAGGTTTACTACAAAAATAGCCAAACTAGGTCCAAGGTTCTTTTGCTCACTAGCTCGTCTGTGTACCCCATCTAATCATCTTCAACCTGTCAATCGCATTTTATACAAACACGAAAGCCACAATTCAGTGGGGAGTAACTTCGAGTCCTCCCAGCCACGAAATGTCATTTTTAATGTAACATGTAGTGTAACATGTAAACAACATGATAAACAATCTAATTATCAAGTATTCTAACATATGAATACTAAACTGACCAAATTAAACTATCATGTGAAACATATAACAAGCAGTAATCCAAACTTTATCAATTGTAACCGGCTTACATCTCACCTATTACAATTCATAAAATCACCATACAAGAAAGGGTAATATATCAAAGACAGGCATAAGTTCTTAGCACCGTCAATAGTCACTCTGTAACTCGAGTCTATACCACGAGGTAGGGAAGGTAATCGAACCGGTATCTTGGCTCAGCGGTTCTATCAAAACATGGCCAAGACACAACACAACCCTAGCCTAAAATATGCGCAGACCTAGATATGCGGATACACACCACCGCACCCAAGACCCACAATTTTTCTAAAACAAATTGAGTACCCTAAGGAGTCCACCAAAGGGTTGCCTAGTACTTAAGCTGACCACTTACTATCAAAATAAGTAACGAGGTCATGCCCCAACTTGGATATAAACCCACCAAGTCAGGAACACAAAGGCTATTAAGCAGTGAACATATACTCGTCAAAGACTATAAAGACCTATCTATGACAAACACAACAACCTGCAAAAAGTATTTAATACCAATACCATTTCTAGCAATATTAACAATATTAAAGGTTTCAGGGAATCTAGGGCCGTTTCTACAATATAAGAAACTATTAAATTCAACCAACAACACATGTGAACTAAAACTTAATAAATGGCCTAAAAAAGAAAAAGGCCGATTATCCAATTCATATAAAATTTCATCCAACCGAATTTTTACCCGCAACCCCAGTCCTGCGACAGGTACGGGTTAAATTGCGGCTGACCAATCACACAATTGACTGACATCGATTCAGTCAAAGGGACCAAGGCTCAGTTTTCGGCATAATCATTCAAAACAATGCAATTATCGCTATAGAAATTCATTTTGAGCCTATTCATTACAATTTCATTTTATAACCTATTCTAACATGTGTTAACTACCAAATAAACATAATTTTTACTACTAATATGATTCATTTCAAAAGATTACCCATTTGTTACTTATACTAATTATAACATTAATAAACCCGAAATGACAAATAATGCATGAAAAACCGCGAAACAAGCAACGGGCTGACCCGGGCCAGCCGTGGGCCTGCCGTGGGCCTGCACAGGCCTGCCGGGCCTGCTGGCCGCCACCCCTAACCCTCCATTTCTCCATTTTTGTTCAGTTTAACATCGTCTGAAACATCAATTAATCGTTCCCAATGCTAATATGTTAACTTAAACTAACAAAAGACATGCATGCAACCCATTTTATCATGTGAAACAAATTACTCAAATAAAAATCACAAAAACATACAAAAAGCAAAGAATGTGACTATTATTCGTCGAGTAACTCGAAATATGTTACCTTAAGCTAGAAAATGAGCAATTAGCACCTTGAATACCAAACCCTAACATACAACTAGCCACTATCTTCAACAATATACGAGTCCCCAAACTCGTCTTCCAAATCTTCACCTAAATAAACAATAAAAACACAATTATAAGTATAAAAACCGAAATATGCCCAAATTCGTCTTAAAACAAAATCAAGAAAACTGAAATTAAAACATACTAGGATGTAGATCTTGAAGAGAGGATTCCGAAAATATAAATTATGCGAAAATCCGACAAGAAACGAAGAAATTATGATGAATTTAGCTTGGATTAAGATGAAAATGGTGGTTTTTGGTAGAAGGTTCAAGAAAATGAAGAAGGAAAAGAAAAATCAGAAAAAAAAGGAAGGGGAAGGGAGGTGCCGCGGGAAAGGAAAGGAAAGGAGGAAGGGAGCGGGTTTTAGTCGGGATTTTACGTGTCGGTTTTGGCTCGTTTCGATAAAAATTAGAACCGTTTGTCAAACACAAATTCCGACAAGACCAAAGTTCTTAAACACGAGATTACAAGAAAATTGAATACTCATACGACCCATTTCCAAAATCGTTTGCCCAATTTTCAAAAGATTTTGAGTCGTCATTTTTCCCCGATATGCCCTTATTTCGAAATAAAAAGTTTTTACACGGTTTAAACTATTTTTAAGCATTTCAAAACTATCAAAATAAATACTTTTCTTCAAAATATAATAAAATTATATTTCTTTGAATTATTATTACTTCAAATACATTAATATCAAATTTTACTTGATTAATAAATTACTTCCGCAATATATTAACGGTCCGAAATTACGGGGTGTTACAATCACCCCTCCTTTTAAAAAGTTTCATCCTCGAAACTTAGAAGGAGAAATTATAGTATACAACATCTTAATAATATAATCATAAGAAAAATATAGGTATCTTTTCAATGAAACGGTGATACTCTTGTTGATCAGACAAGAACATCCACATTCATATCAAGATATAAAAAAAATATTTCTACACCAATAAATGAGAAAACCCATTATTGGGACGTCTCCAACAACGAGATTTAACATTCACTAATGTTAAAACCATTAAAAATCATAAAAGCATTTTCAAAATTTTAATTTAAAGTTCTATAATAAGAATAATATCTTTACTAATTATGATTAAACACGGCTTAGTAACTCGGAAAAAGAGTAAGAAAAAGGAATCATTACACAAAACGAGAAATAGCTTAGGTATCCAATCGAACACTAGGGTTGAAAGAGAGTGAGAAATCATTTTCAAATGTTATAGAAAAAGGTCAATTTGTAGATTTAACTCCAAATTTAAAAAAAATGAACCAAAAGTTTACTCAAACTATATAGAATCTATGCAAGATGGAAAACAACTCGGGAACGAGAAGTGCAAGTCGCGATAGGGAACTCACACCCAACAGACAAGAAGGAATTGAACTCTTAAAGGTGGAGTTTTTGGATGAAGTCAAAAAAGATGTCAACGAACAAGACGCTTTACTCAAGAGGTCAAATGAGTTCCATAAAGGCGAACACAACGGAACAAGCCAGAATAGCAAGAATGACAATTGTCAGAGATCGGAATTAGGAAGATCGGTACATCGAGAAAGGTTCACTCAATTTTCCAACCACAGAGTCATCCTAATAGGTCCTCCGAACATCAACAGGGCAACAACCAGAGGCCACACTAATCCAAAGAGCCATCTGAACCACTGATCGACAAGTCTACGCATAAGCTAATCCTTGAGACAATCCTATCCTCTACAATTATAACTTAACCATTTCCCAATCAAAATGTTTCCACCAATATCCTCCACCGAACAAAATCAAAATCCAAAGTCGAAACTAGTAACAATTCTATACCCTTACCAAGATTCAATATTCCCAAAACGCATTCATGCTTGAAACCAACCCACAAGCAACAAGTTGCACTATCCAATCTATAATTAGCACTAACTATAAGATAAATGGGTTCATCACACAAATCATCTGATCGGTTTACTCAAGATTCACTATCCTACTTCCCAACAATATTCCAATTCCAATGGAAAGATTCCTCAAAGGATTAAATACAAGGTCCAAATTTACAATAACATTCCACAGACTTAGCTATCAATCCCCAATACCGTAAAGTAAGGATCAAATGACAACCGAACAATCCCCGAACGAACAATGCCCAACGCAAATCCAAAATAACCATAGAAATACTCCACCAAGGTAAACTAATCCCATTAGTCTCATCATCAAATCGAAACCAAAGCGGTCTTATAGCACCAAAACACGCGAACCTTAACTCGCAAGGAGACTACAACATTGCCATCATAAGAATTTCATCAAAAATCTAGCTCTGATACCAACTGTGACACCCTCATTTCTAGCAAAAGATAAAGGCGTAAATTCTACGGAAAAACTGACAGGATATGTTTGTAATTGGTTCAACTAGATAAAACCTGTAATTTCAAAACCTTTCCTAAACCATTCACAAACATTTCCAACTTAAGAGTGCTCAAAACCTGCAAAAGCTAATGAACTAATTTACATAACATAACTAAAGATAAGAAAATATAGTGATACAAACCAAAATAAAAGAGGGAGACATATGTCCCTTCAAAATATATACACAACCAACTATTTAAAGGTTTACTACAAAAATAGCCAAACTAGGTCCAAGGTTCTTTTGCTCACTAGCTCGTCTGTGTACCCCATCTAATCATCTTCAACCTGTCAATCGCATTTTATACAAACACGAAAGCCACAATTCAGTGGGGAGTAACTTCGAGTCCTCCCAGCCACGAAATGTCATTTTTAATGTAACATGTAGTGTAACATGTAAACAACATGATAAACAATCTAATTATCAAGTATTCTAACATATGAATACTAAACAGACCAAATTAAACTATCATGTGAAACATATAACAAGCAGTAATCCAAACTTTATCAATTGTAACCGGCTTACATCTCACCTATTACAGTTCATAAAATCACCATACAAGAAAGGGCAATATATCAAAGACAGGCATAAGTTCTTAGCACCGTCAATAGTCACTCTGTAACTCGAGTCTATACCACGAGGTAGGGAAGGTAATCGAACCGGTATCTTGGCTCAGCGGTTCTATCAAAATATGGCCAAGACACAACACAACCCTAGCCTAAAATCTGCGCAGACCTAGACATGCGGATACACACCACCGCACCCAAGACCCACAATTTTTCTAAAACAAAGTGAGTACCCTAAGGAGTCCACCAAAGGGTTGGCTAGTACTTAAGCTGACCACTTACTATCAAAATAAGTAACGAGGTCATGCCCCAACTTGGATATAAACCCACCAAGTCAGGAACACAAAGGCTATTAAGCAGTGAACATATACTCGTCAAAGACTATAAAGACCTATCTATGACAAACACAACAACCTGCAAAAGGTATTTAATACCAATACCATTTCTAGCAATATTAACAATATTAAAGGTTTCAGGGAATCTAGGGCCGTTTCTACAATATAAGAAACTATTAAATTCAACCTACAACACATGTGAACTAAAACTTAATAAATGGCCTAAACAAGAAAAAGGCCGATTATCCAATTCATATAAAATTTCATCCAACCGAATTTTTACCCGCAACCCCAGTCCTGCGACAGGTACGGGTTAAATTGCGGCTGACCAATCACGCAATTGATTGACATCGATTCAGTCAAAGGGACCAAGGCTCAGTTTTCGGCATAATCATTCGAAACAATGCAATTATCGCTATAGAAATTCATTTTGAGCCTATTCATTACAATTTCATTTTATAACCTATTCTAACATGTGTCAACTACCAAAATAAACATAATTTTACTACTAATATGATTCATTTCAAAAGATTACCCATTTGTTACTTATACTAATTATAACATTAATAAACCCGAAATGACAAATAATGCATGAAAAACCGCGAAACAAGCAACGGGCTGACCCGGGCCAGCCGTGGGCCTGCACGGGCCTGTCGGGCCTGCTGGCCGCCACCCCTAACCCTCCATTTCTCCATTTTTGTTCAGTTTAACATCGTCTGAAACATCAATTAATCGTTCCCAATGCTAATATGTTAACTTAAACTAACAAAAGACATGCATGCAACCCATTTTATCATGTGAAACAAATTACTCAAATAAAAATCACAAAAACATACAAAAAGCAAAGAATGTGACGATTATTCGTCGAGTAACTCGAAATATGTTACATTAAGCTAGAAAATGAGCAATTAGCATCTTGAATACCAAACCCTAACATACAACTAGCCACTATCTTCAACAATATACGAGTCCCCAAACTCGTCTTACAAATCTTCACCTAAATAAACAATAAAAACACAATTATAAGTATAAAAACCGAAATATGCCCAAATTCGTCTTAAAACAAAATCAAGAAAACTGAAATTAAAACATACTAGGATGTAGATCTTGAAGAGAGGATTCCGAAAATATAAATTATGCGAAAATCCGACAAGAAACGAAGAAATTATGATGAATTTAGCTTGGATTAAGATGAAAATGGTGGTTTTTGGTAGAAGGTTCAAGAAAATGAAGAAGGAAAAGAAAAATCGGAAAAAAAAGGAAGGGGAAGGGAGGTGCCGTGGGAAAGGAAAGGAAAGGAGGAAGGGAGCGGGTTTTAGTCGGGATTTTACGAGTCGGTTTTGGCTCGTTTCGATAAAAATTAGAACCGTTTGTCAAACACAAATTCCGACAAGACCAAAGTTCTTAAACACGAGATTACAAGAAAATTGAATACTCATACGACCTATTTCCAAAATCGTTTGCCCAATTTTCAAAAGATTTTGAGTCGTCATTTTTCCCCGATATGCCCTTATTTCGAAATAAAAAGTTTTTACACGGTTTAAACTATTTTTAAGCATTTCAAAACTATCAAAATAAATACTTTTCTTCAAAATATAATAAAATTATATTTCTTTGAATTATTATTACTTCAAATACATTAATATCAAATTTTACTTGATTAATAAATTACTTCCGCAATATATTAACGGTCCGAAATTACGGGGTGTTACACTAAATATGCTCTAATTATGGTCACATCAGGATTTCTCCTAAGGTGCTACTGGTTTCACCACTGAATCCTACTAGGATGCTGGATTTCTTGATGATTTGATCCTCATTTATCTTCATGGCTTTCAGTACGTCAAGCATGATCAGGTTCACTGAGCTGCCTCCATCAACCAGGATCCTTCTTACCGTGGCTGTTCCAATCTGCATAGAAATGACTAGGCCATCATGATGAACATCAGGGATGCCTACCAGGTCGCAATCATTGAAAGTGATTGTTGGGACAAGATCCGGCTTGCAGGGTGACACAGTCCTTGGTGTCCTGGCTATCTTCTTTTCTGCTGAACTTGTCAGGCCGCAAATCTCCGAACCGCCAGATATGAATTTTACTTCATAGATTGGTGGTTGTGGTGGAGGGAGACTACGATCCTGCTTGTGCTCCTGATTTTCCTTATCCTGGTTTGCGTTCTTGCCCTTCGTTGATCTTAAGCACTTTACCTTTTTTGCCTGGCCTGATATGCAATTACATGTATAATACTTGCCATTATATGAATAAATATCCTACATGTTTCTTCTTATTATATGCCTGATTATTTGTTAATATTCTCATTTTTTAAGAAGACGCTAGAGCACTTAAGATCAAAGCTGCTTCATATACCATCATTAACAATGTGCTTTTTAAGAAATCGCAGGCATGACCTTATCTCAGATGCCTGGAACCACAAGAAGCTGAACAGATACTATCAGAAGTCCACGAATAACACTGTGGCAATCATAAAGGCGGCAGAAGCATAGCAAGAAAAGTACTCAGACCAGGCTACTTTTGGCCTACACTGAGGGCCGACTGCTTGGAATTCAGTTCTAAATACGAAGCCTGCCAAATTCATGGACCATACATCCACCAGCCGTCTGAAGAGCTACATTCAATCTCCGCCCCCTGGACGTTCATGAAATGGGGCATGGATATAGTAGGAAAATTACCTCAAGCACCTAGACATAAAGTCTTCATGCTAGCAATGACTGACCACTTCTCCAAATGGATAGAGGCAGATTCATACAGGCAAGTCAAAGAGAAGGATGTCATAGCATTCATCAAACATAACATCATATGCATATATGGCATACCATCAGAAATAGTGTGTGACAATGGCACATAGTTTGTGGCAAAAAGAACAGCGGCTCTCTGCGTACAATGAAATATTAACCTGATAACCTCTACACCAGGCTATCCAAAAGCCAACGATCAGGCAGAATCCAGCAACAAAGTAATAATTAGTTGCCTAAAGAAGAAGCTAAAAAGAAGAAAAGGCGGATGGGCTGAAGAACTCCCCCTGGTCCTCTAGGCTGTCCGGACCACGCCTAAAACATCTACAGGCCAAACCCCCTACTCCCTCGTCAATGGATGTGAAGCGGTGATCCCAGCAGAGATTAACATCCCACCAGCCAACTGCAGCCTGAACACAATAACAAACAACGCACCTCTGATGGAGGATAGTCTGGACTTAACAAAAGAATTAAGAGATGCAGCCAACATTAGAATGGCAGCCTATCAGCAAACAGTGGCCAAAAGTTACAATAAGACTGTTAAGGCCAGAGTATTCAGAATAGGAGACCTTGTTCTCAGAAAAAAATTTCAAAATACTAAGGAGAAAAATCCAGGCAAACTGGCTCCAACCTGGGAAGGTCCCTACCTGATCGACTCAATCGTCGGTCAGGGCGCTTATACGCTACAAACCATGGATGGCGAGATGATCCCCAGAGCCTTGAATATTGCGTACTTAAAATTATTTCACAAATAAAATGTACCCCTCAGCGCAGGTAAAAACCTTTACTTTACCTTTTTTGCCTGGCCTGATATGCAATTACATGTATAATACTTGCCATTATATGAATAAATATCCTACATGTTTCTTCTTATTATATGCCTGATTATTTGTTAATATTCTCATTTTTTCTTTTACCAAATAGAATCATGAATATTTGTTTACTTACACAGTTCATTCATCTAAGTCACACTTTACTTAAACAAATTCTCAAGATTGAAGACCAATCCACTAGCATACACATGACTCATATGCAAAATTAAAATACCCAACTTTCAGTTGCAAAATAGGCCTCAAAATACTGAGCTGAGTTCGAATAAACAAACTTGGGAATATTTTCCCTGAATTTTTTGTCATAAATGGGTCATAAGCCCTCCAGACAGGCATGGGTCGTAAGCCCTCCAGACAGGCAATAACCCGACCCATAACATAAAAGCCTGGCCAGATCCAGTGCAAGGAACCTGGCTTGACCCACTCAACTAAGGCCCGATCCAGTATGCATCAAACACTACGAGTACACCTTATAAAACATAGCTGATCAACCACCGAAATATTCAATCCAGGGACATCCCCCTGGATAGGACCTACCAACCAAAACACTCAAAAGAAATAAATATTCATTCCAGGGACACCCCCCTGGATGGGCCAAACCAAAAACAGAAATCTAAACGGGTTTCGAATCAGAAACAAACCCACAGCCCTCCACCATTTCCTAATCAGCAGACTTTTCCTTGGAAGGAGGAGAATTTACTTCCTCTTCATGCCCTAGGTTGGCCAAGTCAGGATAATGGGTATCCAAAGTTGTCTCATCCCGATCTGGGTTCCACTTAGCCCTGTCAGACTCAGGATCCCTCATAGCATCAACCCGACCTTTCCTAAATAAATATTGGGCAGCATCAGCAAGTCGTGCCTCCACCAACTCCTTTTCAGCGCCAAGATCTTCATTTTTCTTCAGCTGATCCTGCATAGACTGCTTCTCAGCAACCAACTCTCTTCTGACAGCTTCAAGCTCCCCCTTTAGAGCTTCAAGCTCTTTCCTGGCCACCTTCTCAGCATTTTTTGCTGCCACCTCACAAGCCTGAGCAGCCCTAGATGCTTCCCTGGCGGATCCTAGGTGGGACTGAAGTACTGACTCGATACCCCTAGACGTATGCAACTCATGGTTAACCCTGTCCAACTTCTCTTCCAAGTTGACAATCTTAGCTCGGGCATCCTTAAGCTTGCAAGCGGTAATCAACCCAGCATCCAAACCCTAAGAAGGGAAAGGTGAAACTTATTAACCAAACCTAAGAAAAAAGGCAATACAAAAAAAATAGTAATAAACCCTTTACAACCAACCTCTTTGGCCTGAGAAGTAAGAGCAGTAGCATTTGCCATAAGAGAGGACATAAGAGCTACAACCTTAGTAGAAGATTCAACGGCATTATCAGATAATAGCTGGCCGCTCATATTAGCAGAAAAATCATTTATCTGTGCCCGATCAGCTTCCATATCACCAAACTGGGCAGGCACCCCCCTGATGCTTCTAATCGGTTGGGCCTGAATAGGCTCTCCCTCTTCTTCCACTTCTTCAACAATAACAGCCTCTTTTCTCTTTTTCGACTCCTGGACGACTTCAGGAGACACAAGCTGGGGCGGTTCCTTATGAACTTGAGCATCAGAGACCTGAATGTTGAGAGTCTTATCACTCCCACTACCAGTAGCCTCCTAACTCCTAGATTGCTCAGAGATTTTAGCAACCCCAGCCTTCAAATCAGCAGCAATGAAGCTAGCCAGTCTAGCAGAAGATCTATATACTGGATAGACAAAAAGAGACATACATAAACAACAGGAATCGAATAGTAGAAAGAAAACAGTCAGCACAAGAATACAAGGAAGACGTACAGGAAAGAGGAGAAGAGGTAAGCTTGCCTTTGGGCGCCTTAATTACACTCAGCTTAGGCCTCATATACCGGGGCAGCAGATCTCTACCCAGACTACCAGGCCAAGGTCTCTCTTCCTTGGGAAGAGCCAGGAAAGCCTCTATCCTTGTAAGAGACTCCTCATCAAGAGCATCAAAATTCCAGTCAGGTGCTGCAATCATCCCCAAAGCATTCAGGTAAAATTTAAATACTTCAAATATGTGCAATTTAAAATATGCATAAACCAGGAATACAGAAAACTTACCACTCTCCAAAGGAGGATATCTTAAATAGTCCAGGCCTGGCCCTAGACTCTCAGTGCGGACAAACAAGTAAGTCTTCGCCCAGCCTTTATCATCTCCCGAATCAAGGTTGGTAATTAGTGGAGACGTTTTAGACCTAATTCTTAAATTAAAACGGCCAGTAGAATGATTTTTCAGATGATACACTGCCTTGATATCATTGAGAGTAATTGTAAGTTTATGCTTAGCATATAAGTTTTTGATGGAATGGACAAGCTTCCAAACCATTGGCATAATTTGGAAGGGAGATACTTCCATGGCCCGGATGGTATCAATCATCAGAGGAGTAAAGGGCAACTTACAACCAGCCTTGAAAGCCCATTAATAGATGCAAAAGCAGCCTGGTGACGTCCAATTTGCCCTGACAGGACAAGATTCAGGGATCCAGACCTCGGCTGAATCAGGGATTAATTTTTTCTCCCTCAAAATCCCGT
This sequence comes from Silene latifolia, assembly GCF_048544455.1. Lineage (NCBI taxonomy): Eukaryota > Viridiplantae > Streptophyta > Magnoliopsida > Caryophyllales > Caryophyllaceae > Silene > Silene latifolia. The sequence continues at coordinate 121,067,151 of NC_133534.1, forward strand.
CATAATTTGTTTTCAACAGGTTCTCTTCCGAAAAACAAGACTCAAGTGACCGGAGAGCAGAAAAAATAGAATCTTGGTACTTGTAAGCTATAGCACGAGCAGGAGGATGAACCTCAACCACCTCCTCTTCATGGGTTTCTGTTGGGTCAGAACCAGCTGCAGCCTTCTGAGAAGCAGGGCGTTTTTTAGCTCCCATACTCTTTGGTATTTCATAGAAATAAATATATTTGTGAAAATTGGGGAAATTCTTTAAGAGTTGCAGGGAACAAATTAGGTTTTATTTTCTGAGAAATTAAGAAAGAGTCTTAGAGAGAATATAGCAAGAGACGTAGAAGAATTTCGGTAAATAATAAACTCATCCTTAATACCACATTTATAGGAGTTCCATAACAGTTTAAAAACCCTAAAAATTGCAAAACTGTTAGCATGACATCATCAAGCTAGCCGTTGCAGTGTTTAACGGTCACTAGTAGTCTAAGAGTCATTGAATAACTATGATTCTCTTTATTTTTGGAGCCCGATAAATTGACATCTCGCCCCTAACCTGATCAAGCACGGGTAAAATGTCAAGGGGCAATTGTTAGGCCCAAATTAGCCTTGACCGACCTTAGTCTAGCCTGGCATAATTAGGCTGACTAGGGGAACCAAGGTCCGGATAAATCTAATTACTATTTTGCAGATAAAGAATATCACATGACAAGAAAGCTGCTAAACCTTGGAAGAAAGACCTGATGGTAAGCATAGGATGGCCTGATGGGACTCTTAAGCAGGCTGGATTAAATTGATAAGCAGCAAATCGGTTATATAAAAGGAAATGCCCAAATCCTATTCTCATGGAAGACCAAGTCCAACTTCAAAAGCACCTTATTCCCATGAATCAGAACGTGCAAAAGGAGAAAAGCAAAAGTTTGTTGAGGAAGAACAACTCAACCGGATTAATAGGAAATGTGCCCTATTTTCCAGCTAACAACGCCAACAGTCAAGAGGAACGTTGGGGTTGAATGCAACGTTAGTATTGGAAGATTATAAATAGCTTGATAAAACATTTGTAAAGGACGATTGAAAATCATCATTGAAATACAATTTATCTTGTGTTTTTCCTGGGTATTCAATCATTTACTCTGTATTATTGTTCAGCTTATCCAAGAAATACAAACAACATCATTTATACTTAATTCTTTCTATTCATTTACTTATACTTTTGTCCGTAATATAAAAAGCTAGATACCCTCACTACTTAATAACCAAGCCGGATCCTGCCAGGGAAAATCCTGCTAAAACAGTATGATCTTTCCAATCTCCTTTTCCTCTTTATGTTGATGACTATGTGGCTTTATTTTGATTGATGCGGTATAAACAATGTAATTATAGGATTGCGTTTAGATTATTTGGCATACTAGTTGGTAGAAGCATATGCATTAGGATGTATAAATGTTAGTTGCATCATGACATATAGTCGCATTTTGGAAAAAAAAAATTTGTGAAACCATCTATTTGGGAAGCTTGATAAGTGTATATAAGGCCCTTGTAGATACTTTTTCTTCTTAAGACTTTGCTTGTTGGAATACTTGTAAAACACCCTAGGATGTGTCATGCTAGTATCCTTTGACCCATGGATTAAGGCCTAGTCAAGAGTACCTTGTGGTGTGATAACTCCTTGGCTACCATTTATTCCAAGGTGATCCTTGAAACCATACAACCATCTTCCATATTCTACCACATTTTGTCATCAAAAAGGGAATGGGCTCAAAAATTGTTCAAAATTTGAGTTCAAGAATTGAAATGAAAAGTCAAAAGTTTGCAATTGCATCAAAAGAAAAGAGGAGTAACAAAAATGAAAACTCCTATGCTTCAAAAATAAGCACCATCACTAAAAATGGGGTAGCTTTGAAAATGTTCAAAAGAAAATGCAAGAAAAAGTTGAAATTGTCAAGTATTGAAATGCCAAACATCAAAAGAAATGGCAAAGGAAATGTTCTCAAAAACGTCAAATGCCACAAATTTGGGGAAAAAAAACAACAACAAAAGCAAACTCCCATATGAAACTCAAATACAAATGATCCCTTTTCCATCATATCCACTTTTGTGCATGGTAGAGACGGGACGACCCTTTTTCTTGTCTAGGCAAGACGGGGAATTTCGCGATCCTCCAGTGTTTCTAACACCATAGGGAGTCTACTCTTGATGAAAGCATTTAACGATTGAGGACAAAGGTACCCTATCTTGACACAACTTGGAGGTGATTTATTGGTATCCTTCTAGGCTTAGTAGTTTGAAGAAACCGTATCTATAATGGAATGTGTACCCTTAGATTACTTCCCTTGTAGATAATTTTCGCCACTTAGATAAGAAAAGTGGCTATTCATTTTTGTAGATGCATCCATTACTTGTTTTATGTGCTTTAATGCTTGGATGTGTCGCCATTTTGGCAAGCCCTACCTTGCCTTGCAAGAAGGCATCCTACCTCATGGTTGTCTTGTTGTGAGTTGAAGGGGCGGAGTGAGACCTGCTAATTGTCTTACATCGGCTATATTAGTAGGTTAGTTTGAATAAGTGTCCTAGTTTTTGTCACCTCTTTACTCGAGACGAGAAAAGGTTCGGGTTGGGGATATTTGATGTGACTCATATTTGAGCATATTTAGTCCCCGAATTAGCCACGTTCCTATGCTTTTTATTACATAATTGGGTCATTTACTATCCTAGCTTCTTATTTTGCATATTGTTTGAGGTTTTGTTTCCTTGGTAGGAGAGGAGTGCAAACCTTGCATTTTCATGGCAAAATGCAGCTAAATTGATCGAATTCAATGACCAAGGAGCAAAGGGAAGACGATACTAGAAGGCCTATGTAGATAATAAAGTAGATTGGGCAATGATGAAAGGATCCTTGCATCCTCAACAAGATCCCCGAGGATTGTTGAGGAAAGAAGAAAAGAGAAGTGCCTGACCTAGGATCCGAGCGGCTCCCTGCCAATCCGAGCGTCTCCCTGCCAACCAATCTGAGCGTCCCGATGCCAAGACGCTCGTCTTGAAGCCAAACAATCCGAGCGCCTCCCTCAGTGATCCGCTCGGATTCCCTTGCAGACTCCACCGTGCCTGCTCCCTAGACGCTCGGGACGAGCATATTCTCTGGGGACTAGCAAAACGGAGATGAGCATCACCTTGGAGAGGAGCACTTCCTCAAATTTTCTTAAGGGTCTTTATAGTCATTTAAGCTCTTAGTAACCCTAATCTTAGTACCTAATTTTAAGTATAAATATCCCATTGGACTACTTAGATTGGAATCAAGTCTTAATACTCTTTTATCTCATCTTAATACTCTCTTAATCTTGTAATCAACTCTTAATTTAGCATTAATACAAATCTCATTTCTTAATCTTTCCTTAATTTCTATATTGTTCATCATTTATTTTGGGTGATTAGAAGATTATTTGGGTTTATTTGGAGGATTGACAAACTTCCATCAATCATCAAGTACTTCAATTATTCTTTGCTTTATTATTTGGAATCATCTTTATAGGTATAATTTGAAAGATCATAGATCTATATTAGACTCTCTAATAAAAATTAAATTATCTCATAATTTGTCATTTTGATGATCTATGTAACATGCATGCAAATATAAAAGCATAAAAATGAAAGTTTAAGGAAACACAATTTCATTACATTGATTTTATGGTAATTTGGGCACAATCAAGATCTCCACCCTTTATTGTTCTTGAGCTTATAATAAAAGGATGATCCTCCTAACAAATCTTCAAAGAGAAGATCTCTTTCAAGATGTACCCAAGAACTTCACCCAAAACTAACAAGTATTTAACTAGAAACTTGTTAAAATTACACCCTTGATATTATTTGTAATATTACTAACACTTCTTACTAATATTACTAACAGTTATTAGTAAAGATGTGTAATAATTTTAGAGAGATAAACTAAATATTTGTTCACATGCAAAAGTGAAGTAGGCTTGTCTAACAGCCGGGTAGGTGAGAGGT